>NC_064822.1:68961215-69264246 GCF_024166365.1 Elephas maximus indicus | reverse complement strand
AGTAGAATTGCCCCATAGGGTTTCCTGAATAAATGTATTAATGGACATTTAATTCTAGGGTTCTACGTAGACTTAGAAATGACAAAATATATTTTGACAAGTCTCTATAATAACTATACATTTCCTTAGGTATTAAAAGATAAATTATTACAGCATTTTACAATTTTTTTTATTTGCAATTGTACAAGTTAATTACAGTGAATATATTTTGAATGGTGCATGTGTGAGACAGAGAGATGGAGAGAGAGGCAGAGAAGAGAGAAAATACATTCCTTTTCAGAAAGAAAATTGATTTATTGCTTCGTATTTAAGTACGAAAGAAAATATTTACGGTAAATAAATTACACCAATTAGAATAATGATTACAATTAATTAACAATACATTTATGTTTACAATGTCTCAGACATGTCGCATGCATTATTTCAGTGCACAAAATCTTCAAAACAATATGATTCGCATTTTACAAATAAGAAACATGTTCAAGGAAGTTAATATATTGGGCTGTGTTTACATAATGAATAAATGGCACAACCTCACTTAAAGCCTGCAGTTACAATTCTTTTCATTTTCACTGCTGTACAATATTCATAGTGTGACTACAGCTTATTTATCCATTCCCTACATAATGGGAATTTAGGTTGTTCCCAGTTTTTTGTTGGTATGAATAGTTATTCATTAAACATCCTTAGATGTGTTTTCTATGAAAGACTTTTTTACGTGTCCTCTCTTCTCTTCATTATAATCACCCTAGGCATGGAACCTTTGGGTAATGGGATACGTAAAAAATTCAACTTTACATGACAAGTACAGATTATTTACCAATATGATTTTAGAGCCAGTTTATTCCTTTGGTTCCTACCACCCCAGACTTGGTATTATCATTCTTTTAAATTTCTGTCAATTGACTAGCTGTAAAATGACATTTCATTGTCACTTTGTTTTGCATTTCTCTTATCTCTAGTGAGCCTGAGCATCTTTAAATATGCTTGAACATGTTTATTGGCCACACATGTTTTATATGTGAAATATTCTTGTTTTTTGTCCATTTCTTGTTTTGGTGATTTTTTGTTGTCTTATTGATTTTTAAGAATGCTGTATTTGTTCTTTATACTAAATTTTTGTAGGTATCATCTCCAGATTGGAAGCTTACCTTTCATGTTCTTTCAGGTGTCCTTTGGTGAAGAGGAATTCCAAATTCTGTGCAGTCATATCTGCCCATCTTTTATTATTATTACACTTGGAAATTTTTGCATCTTTTATAAAAAAAAGTTTATCACTCCCCTTTCTTGATAATTTTCATCCATTTGAGAGTGATTCAATTCTTGAGATCTTGGCACTGCCATTTCTTCTCTGCACAATGGAGCTGTTTCTTCCTTCTGTATTTATCATAGAGATATTTGGAGATAAATCTGATCAATATTTCATGAGAGTCCTCTGTAGACAAAATGTGTTCATTGCCTCTATGAGTAATATTAGTGACTCTAATCTTCCCACAGAAATTTATTCAACCACAGATCAATTACAATCACGGGGTTGGATTACAGAAAAAAGGAGCTAGTCACACCTGGAAATGGCTGAATGATAACGCAGAACTTTCTAAAAACCTGTAAGTTTTCTTTTCGTAGTTTTCTGCCTTCATTTCTTTGTCAGTAACTGATTCATGAATTATAGGGAAAAGAATAGAGGAATGATGACAAACCAAATAAATCAAGCAAGTTATATAGTATATTAGAAGTTCATGAACGGTACAAATGTAATCCCTTACTTCCGGCTGAAGCTGGGAGTAGCTGGGTGTGTATGGTGCTGAGAAGCAGAGGTTTCACAATTTTAATAGGGTGTTCAGGGAATGCCTCCTTGAGATCAAACCGAAAAACCAAACCCACTGCCATCAAGTCAATTCCGACTCATAGTCAACGCCATTGGACAGAGTAGAACTGCCCCATAGGGTTTCCAAGGAGCACCTGGTGGATTTGAACTGCCAACATTTGATTAGCAGCCACAGCTCTTAACCACTACACCACCAGGGTTTTCTCTCCTTGAGACAGTGACATTTATTCAATGACTTGAAGGAGGTAACTGAGAAGGCCCTATAGGCTGCCGGGTGGAATAGCAGCCTGGTAAGAGAACAACTGTAAAGCCCCAGAGGTGGAAGTGCATTTGACACGCTTGGGGAAATAGAAGGAAGGTTCGTGATGCAGTTTCAGAGCGAGAATGAGGCGAGAAGTTGGAGGTCAGAGAGACAACAAGGGTGAGATCACATACAAGGGTGAGGTCATTATAAGGACTTTAATTTTTTCATGAGTGTCATGAGAAGTTATTGGAGGGTTTTTAGCAGAGGAGTGACAAGAATAGGATTCCCCAAGAGTTACCCTGACTACTCTGTTGATGCTAGATTGTGTGTGTTGTGGGGTGGGGCAATAAATTGGGATGCTGGGAGTTTACTTAAGACTGTCCTGGAGTTATCCAGGTGAGAGATGATTGTGGCTTAAGACTAGTAGAGGTACAGATTTCAGACGTACTTCGAAGATGTATGAGAGAAAGAGAATCAGGGATGATTCCAAGATTTTTTGGTGCAGCAACTGTAAGAATGGTGTTGTCATCAACTCTGGTACCTCGACTCTCTTGGGGAATATCAGGAATTCAGTTTTAGGCATAATTTGGGAAATCTATTAGACATTTAGATATCTATGGAAATGTCACATAGGCATTTTGGTGTGCAATTCTAAAGTTTTGGTGAGAGGTCTGTGCGCAGAACACAAATTTAGCACACATCAGTGTAAAGATAAGGAGCCTGGTGGAACAAGAGTTTTGCGTTTGGCTGCTAACCTGAAGGCTGGCGCTTTGAACCCACCCAGCTGAAGAAAAGGCCTGGCAATTTGTTCTTCTAAGTATTATAGTTAGGAAAGCCCTATATAGCATTTCTACTCTGTAACACATGGCGTTGTCATGAATAGGAGGCCGACTGAACGTCAGCTAACAACAACAATGGTGTACAAAATCGTGTATAGATGGTGTTAATACGATGAGGCTAGATGTGATCTTGAAAGAAATTCGAGGGCTGAGCCCTTAAACACTCAAATGTTTAAGACATTGGGAAGAGGAGGATAACCAGCAAATGTTCCTGAGAAAGAGTGGTGAAAGAGATGAGAGGAAAACCATGAAAGGCCAGTTGAGAATAATGAGAAAGCTTAAACAGGAGTGCTACTGCAATAATAAGTAGAATTAAAAGGTTTGTGCACTTATCCCAAATATTTTTTTACTTGAAATTATTACTTAGGATAAATTAGATTCATGAATATTTGGAGGGAAAATAAGATTAAGTACACTTTTCTTTTGTATATTTTAGTCTAGTCTTATCATTTAAAATCCATGTTTCCTGTTATCATTCAATTTCACAACATTGTAATACTTCGCTGTTCAAGGCATTAGGTTCAGTGGGAAAAGGGGACACTTATATGTTTGAAATGCAAGCAAGCACCTTCTATGCTGGAAGTGAGGCTAGCATTGGAGTCTCAAGGGGACCCTTTGCACATTAATCGTTGTAACAGTAAACTGGAGTTATTTTTATATCTAGTTATAATGTGTCACAGAATCATTTTACTACATTTAGTCACTTTGAAGAAGTTTTAGATGTTTCAGAAGAATAATTTCCCAAAGGTACATCTAATCCATGTATACATCCCCCGACCCCCTTTACACACTCTTCTTACCTCTTCCTTATCTGCTATCCTCCATCACTAATACTACCCATTAACCCATTAGTTGTACAAACAATTATACCTTGTGATTTAGTAGCTATACATCTGACACAAGGTTGGTTATGCATGGAAATAATTATACATATTTACATTAATATTATAATATTGACATTTTGCCTAAGAAGTAGCTCTCTAAAATGAATACATTCTCTTATGCAGGGATTTCCAGCAGATGCCTGATAAGCCTGATACAAATTGTGGATACCTCAAGCCAACAACTATTATGAATGATGTTTGTACTAAAGCTTTTTATTACATTTGTGAAAGGAAGCTTACTTGCCTTGCTAATAAAAATAATTACTAAATTCAAAATTCTAATGTTTTCATTCTTTAATAGTTATTAGTAAAGTTAGGGTAGTAACTCAAATCAGTTGACTCTGCATGGTTTATGAAGAATTATTATCTCTCAAAGTACTCCTAGGCAAAGGTAAAACAAGGAGCTTTGTATATAGTAAAATTGCACAAATACCGGCAATGAGTACATTTTTTTTTTTTTTGGAATGTCAAGAACCAGTGATCAGAAAACTAATGTTTACCTGAAACAAATTCATTCTTTTGGGTAAAGGATTCTGTATTTATGTTTTATTAGTTATTTATTAAACTTACTTGAATGAGTAAGTAATATATTCATATACCTCGAAATAGAAAAGGTACAAAATGGTAAACTATGGAAACATTTCTCCTTTCCGCTCTTGTCCTCTAGTCACTTAGTCCTCTAGTCATTTACGCCTCTTCTCAGAGGCAAACATGTAACTAGTTTCTTGGTTATTATTCCAGAGATATTCTAGGAAAGTACAAGCATATACATGCTATTTGTCAAATCAAATGTTACATAACTGTAAACGATAGTCTTGCTTCTTTATTTTTTATTTAAAGATATGTCTTGTGGATTGTTCCATAACAGTATGTAAGGAGCCACCTCACTCTTTTGCAAGTATCATACTAAATGGGTATACCAAAATCTGCTTAACCAGTTTTATTTCAATGGTTATTTACCTTTTTTTTATGGAAGTTTGTGACAATATAATAGTGCTGCAGTGAATAACACATATAACCCATATATTTGATCGGTTAATTATAAAATTTTTATGGCAAAATGCCAAGAACAGCCAAGGTACTTTGAAGCGTAAGAATAATAAGAGAGGGTTTGGTGTGATTAATACAATGCTACACATTATAAAAGCAATAGTAATTTAGACAGTTTCCTTTTGAAGTAGGGATAGATAAACTGACCATTGGATAACTGACCTGTGCATAATGGGATCTACCAACTACTTACAATTAGTAACACACTGGCATCAACCAATCAACACTGACATAAGAAATGCCTGGGAATAGGTGTTTAACTTTCTGTAGGCAGACATGCTTTTGTTTTCATCTTAATGGGTCCCTTTGAGTGCTGGGTGAAGGCCAAAGAATCAACCCTGGAAGTTGTCCAGGTTTCCACCAAGGCTCAGAGAGACCAACGAACTCTTACACCACATGCTCCAGCTTGTGCAAGGCATCCCACAAATACAAGGAAGAGTTTGACTGTCAACAGAAGAAAGTGGGCAAGAAGGTTGCAAAATCCCGCCGCCATCAAGATCATGCAACTGAGGTACACATAAGACAGATGCTAGACAAGGGAAATAGGGAACCGTCTGTGTCTTCTACCACTGAGTAACAAGCAACTTCTGGGGAAAGTCAAGAGTGTAGAGTGACTGGCTGTGTGATGCAGGCATTTAGGGACAGTAAAAGATGGGGGTGGGACACAAATATTACCATCTGGTATATCAGCCCCCCCATACATAATTCCAAGCCATATTTACAAGAATTTAAATTCTGTGGTGTGGAAAAAAAAAAAAGCATAGTGAAAACAAAACTCAGAACCAACTTAACTCCTGACTATCGATTCAATAACCCACACTACCTGCATAAGAATATATTTGCCCATTATGAGGTTTAAATACTGTTTACTTCTGTCTCTGGTTCTAAAGAATATGTCCAGAATTAAATTAAAAAAAAAAAAGAGAGATGGCCAAAACAAGAAAAATCAATGCATTATCAAGGAAAAACCAAAAACAAGCAGGCTATAGAACAGACTCAGAGATGACCCGATATTGGAATTGTTATATATAGTTGTTGTTAGTTCCAAAGGAAGGAATGCTTCCACCTGGAGACACATCACTGATTACACTGAACTGGAAGCTAAGAATGCCACCTGGCCACTCTGGGCTCCTTATGCCTCTGGATCAACAGGCAAAGAAGGGAGCTTCCGTATTGGCTGGTGTGATTGATCCTGAATGGGTTTGGTTTGGTTATATCTGTAACTATGTCTATATTGGTCTCTATCTCTATCTATCTCTATCTCTATCTCTATCTCTATCTCTATCTCTATCTCTATCTCTATCTCTATCTCTATCTCTATCTCTATCTCTATCTCTATCTCTATCTCTATCTCTATCTCTATCTCTATATCTCTATCTCTATCTCTATCTCTATCTCTATCTCATCTCTATCTCTATCTCTATCTCTATCTCTATCATCTCTATCTCTATCTATATTGTTTTCAAGACAAAAAGAACTTGAATTACCAAACAATTTTGAAAAAGGACAAAGTTTGAGAACTCACATTTCTTTCTTCAAGACTAACTATAAAGCCACAATAATCGTATAGAATTTCATTTAAACTCAAAACATCTAGAAGAAAGCATAAGAGAAAAAATTTCAACCTTAGCTTAGGTAAAGATTTCTTAGGATAAAAAAAGCACAAATCATCAAAGAAAAATTGATTACCTGCACTTCATCAAATTAAAAGTTCCTGCTCTTTAAAGACACAAGAGAATAAAAAACTGTAATAACATATGTACAACACACTTTTGATAAAGTACTAGTATTTGGAATATATAAAGAACTCTCATGAAAACAAGCAACCCAATAAACATGGGTGTCTTAGTCATCTAGTGCTACTATAACAGAAATACCATGAGTGAATGGCTTTAAGAAAGAGAAATTTATTCTCTCACAGTCTAGTAGGCTACAAGTCCAAATACAGGGTGTCGGCTCAAGGGTAAGGCATTCTCTGTTGGCTCTGGAGGAAGGTTCTTGTCAGTCTTCTCTTGGTCTGGGAGCATCTCAGCGCAGGAACCTCATGTCCAAAGGATGTGCTCTGCTCCCGGCACTGCTTTCTTGGTGGTTTGAGGTCCCCACGTCTTTCTGCTCACGTCTCTCTTTTATATCTCAAAAGAGATTGGCTTAAGACACTATCTAATCTTGTAGATCTCATCAATATAATCTATCAAAAAAAAAAAAATTTTTTTTTTTTTTTTTTATTACATCATAGTGATAGGATTTACAACACACAGGGAAATCACATCAGATGACAAAATGGTAGGCAATCACACAATACTGGGAATCAGGACCTAGCCAAATTGACAGGTATTTTGGGGGGACACAATTCAGTCCATAAAAATGGACAAATGATTTGAATAAATAATTCAGCGTAGAGATGTATGGATGACAAAACAAGGAAAAAAAAAAACCCATGAGAAGATATTCAGCATCATTCATTCATTAGGAAAATACAAATTAAAACCATAGTTAAATTCCACTACATCTTTATTATGAAAGTGGTTTTAAAAAGTGGCATTGTTAAATGTTAGAAGGATGCAAACAAATGGAATTCTCATTCATTGCTGGTGGGAATGCAAAATAGTACAGTCACTCTGGAAAACATTTGGGCAGTTTGTATTAGGAAGTGAGCACACAGCTATTAGGTGTGGTAGCAAGTCTCAAACTCAGACCTGATTCGAGTTGCTATTCTCTTTCCAGTCTATCGTACTGCCTTTCTCCGAAAAGGTAACGAGTCAAATAACAATACATATACAATTGATACAGGATAATGACTTTGATTACTATTGGTATTCATTCCCAGTTAAAATGTGCAGGATAGTGACTACTGTTTACAGGGTTACCTTCTCAATACGTGAGTTGCAGAAACAGGGTGTGCAGAACTCTGCTTCCTGATCTTCATCAGAAGCAATAGTACTCTTACTCCACTGATCTGTGTTTAAAACTGTTATCGTTAAGCAGTCTAGATGCAAGAGGGGGTGGAAGTGGTAGGTCTGATGCATCTCTTATTTCAGCCTTATCTCCATCAGAGGCTAGAATATTGGTAAAGCCAAAAAAAAAAAAAATGCAAAGGAAAGATCTTCTGAGATGACAGATAGAGGCTCTTGAACTTCCAAGTGTCTGGGTTATCATAAGAAAACATAATGGAGGTTTTTTGTTGTTGTTGTTGCTGTTGTTTTCATTATCAGGTAGAAAGGCAAGCAATTTTCTTCTCACAAATACAGGGCCTGGATTTTGAACAGTCAAAAGAAGACATCTTTGTTGCTGTTATAATTCCACAGTTTCCATCCTTTGATTCTTTCCAACCCCCTGAAGTAAAACTAAAGAAAATAAACACTGTAAAATATATACGCATTATGCAGACATAATGATATTGAGATTATTGCTTTGTGCCCTGAACTTTCTTATGGAAAAATTATACGAGAAATAGAGACATGGAATTGGACTTGAAAAGCCTCCCTCCCTTCTCAATGGACTCATCTCCATAGTTGAGCTTGGGAACTTTTGACCTGAGTATGTGTACATGTGCGTGTGTATACATGACTGTATACATATGTATGTATGCATATATGTGTATGCATTTCTCTTTTAAGACTATAAACCAGAATCTGTGATCATAAAAGTAATTAAAACAAAACAAAAACACAAACAAACCAGTTGCATTCAAATTAATTTTGACAAATGACAATTCCATGTGTGCAGTGTAGAGCTGTGCTCCATAAGGTTTTCAAGGCCATGACCTTTCAGAAGTAGATCACCAGGCCTTTCTTCCAAGGCACCCCTGGGTAGGTTAAAACCTTCAATGTTTCGGTTAGTAGTTGAGTGTCACCCAGTGAGCCACAGAACTTACTAGCTAGTATCTATTCTAGAGGCTTACACATAAGGAGAGGGCTCTGAGTTATCTTCCCATTTCCAGCCAGTGTTGGTTCCTTTACGGGACAATCCAAACCAAAAGAAGTAAGATATTTGGCTTTGAATGAAGTTCTAATGAAAGAAACACATTCCATGAGTAAACATCTTTTTCTTTTCCTGAAATGAAATTAATAACCTCATTAATATTATTTTTATTATTGTGAAAAACAAGGGTTTCGAGCAGTATAAAGATCAACTTTAGCTTGGTTATAGCCAAGTAACAAAGCAATGAAATCTCAAATACTAGTATTTTATTAAATGTTTAGCCACAAATTAGACCTAAAATAATAACTTCTTATTTTACCTATTTTCATTTAGATTTAGGACTGAAATCTCTGAATTTCTTTTCAAAACATTACTGTGGTTTAAAGATTGTGTTATAGGCAAATTCTAGTTTGTACTTTGTTTGGTGTACGAGTGTGATAACTGTGAGGTTTCTACCAACGTTGTTTTATGTTTTTGTTCCATATGTAGTGAATTTATTCCCCGAGAAATGAGAATGCTGAGGAAATAGTCCTTTGCCCCTCAGATCAGGTGTTCACAGAGTTGGCTGGATAAGTGCTTGACAAAGTGGAAGTAACTGATATTCATCTAGCTCTTAAGTTTTACAAAGCCCAGGCATATGTATTACCTCACTTGATCTCTCCAAATATACAGTGAGGAAAATTTAGTTTTCTTTTTTTTTGAAAATTTAGTTTTTGTTACCTACTCCCCACCTTTTCCAAGTGAGGAATGAATGACTGAAAATGGAACTAAATTGAAGTTTTCTGACTACAAATTCTATTTTTTCCCATTCCACTTTTATTTTCAACTGTATTTTTTATTTTCTTAAACCCTGGTGGCGTAGTGGTTAAGTGCTATGCTGGTAACCAAAAGGTCAGCAGTTCAAATCCACCAGGCGCTCCTTGGAAACTCTATGGGGCAGTTCTACTCTGTCCTGTAGGGTTGCTATGAGTCTGAATTGACTCGACGGCAATGGGTTAGGGTTTTTGTGTGTATGTGTGTCCTTATCCCTTTGAAAAGATGAGGAAAGCCTAGGCCTTTACCCATAAAAAACACACATCTGAATCTAGACATAAAATATGGGCATTCAATTTCAGATTTCACAGATGGCAATATTTCTCAGTTAAGGTATCCTCTAGAAACGTTTAAAACTTCTAGACTTTGAAGTTTTTTAGGCTGTCTCTGTATATACATGGATCCCAGGTTAACATCCCCTATCTCAAAGTATGCATTATAAGTAGATAAATCAATAGAAGAATTACTGGATAAGAAAACATTTACAATGTTCTTCTGAAATTCTGTAAGTCCATCAAAAGAGTGAAGGTAAACAAACTAAGGTAAAGACACTCCATTTAAAGTCAAATGCTACATGGGTAAACACACTTTCATTTCTTTTGTAATGTTTCTATAATAATTCTGGAAGGTATGGTTACAAGTACATACAGTGTCTTCCTGACTGTCAACATTCATATAAATCTTATATTGCTTACCTAAGTATTTTTTTTTTTAAGTAGATTATAAGGGACTTTCTCATTAAAATTAGATCATTAATTTAAATTGGAGAGAGAGATACCACATTCACTCCTTTTCCTGGACACTTTGCAACATATATTTTATTTCTACATAAGCTCTCTACCTTGTTGTGTAAAAAATCTAGCATATTTTTCTTTATCTCATCAACAACAATCGCAATCTACTCATGAAGTAAAAAGGAGATCAATTCACTCTCTATAAATGCCTTCTCTCTGGCTGCAAATTTTGCTTTGTTTTCTTGGTGTTTTTTCTAGTTCATCTTTCTTTCGAACTATTTTTGAATTGCTAAAAGTCAAGTACATGAATAATTGCACTGGTACAGGGAACTGACTAGTTCTTAGTGTCTACAAATTTATTTTTGAAAGGATATAAAAAAAATTACACTTAACCTGGAATGTTAAATAATAATAAGAAAATATTAGAGTATATTAATTCTAATGCTGGGACAAGGGTAAATCACTTCTGTGTTCCAAAGACGTAAGGATTATGAAATATTTAATCTGGGTTTTATTAGAACCTAATATGAGTTAAAAACTAAGATGAGTTAGAATTAATTAATCTTTTTTTTTTATATTAAGTCCATCTAGAGTGATTCTTTTAGTTCAGTGGCTGTGTTGTATCTTTTTTGATTTTATTAGAGGTATAATGGTTTTTCTCGGAGACTGAAGCTAAATTTCTATGAAATTCTCTGGCTGGGATATATAATTTTCCTTGATAAAGTGTATTTGAAAATATAATTTTTTCTATTATTTGATGTTTGACTTTACTTAGCTATGCTGTGAAAATTCTAATTGTGGTTTTTATATGCGATTGTATTTCTGACTTGAATATAAGCACTGCCTGGGTCTGAGTCAATTTACATCTACCAATTATGCTAAGCTCTCTAATGTTATTAGACATTAAGAATTAGCCAACAACAAATGGATAGACACTTAAAGTATATGATGGAAAACAGAAACTATACATCACCAGTTCTTCTTTATCTTCTATCTTAAGAAGTTTGGAGTTCATTCTCTTGCACAATTTCTTACTCTCTTCAAATTTCATCAATTCATGTGAAAAATGATAACAACTCTCTCCACAACACAACCATTTAGATTTACATGTGCTGGTTTTATTTCCTTGAAAACAAAAGAGATTATGAGAGACCACTCAGTGCCTGTTCAGAGAGAAATACTTTTTGCCTGAGAGACTCAGGAACCCTTCTCCAGTCTTCCTAAAAGCATTTTATTTTATGGGACTTCTGGGTTTCATTTCTGTTCTCTGGAGAGAACCTGGAAAGAGAGTCATATTTACTTCTATCCCTCCAATTCTGTGCATGCTATTATTAAACATTGGGGAATAATTTATAATAAGATTGATAATTTCCCCCACATCACCTACTGGGAGGATTTCAAAATGGGAGTCATTTTCTCTGTATTCTCTAGATTGCATAAAATTTATAGGTACAGAGCAGATCTCAGTTTAATATCAGAACAACATACACATATTAAAGGAGTTAACAAGCCTTAGAGAGTTTGATCAAGGAGTCTTGGATTTTTCTTTTTGTAGAAAAAGTACTATTTTTGTGATCTAAATGGAGCCCTAGTGGTGCAGTAGCTAAGCATTTGGCTGCTAACCAAAAGGTCTGCAGTTCGAATCCGCCAGCCACTCCTTGGAAACCCTATAGGGAAGTTCTACTCTGTCCTATAAGGTTGCTATGAGTCAGGATCGACTCAGTGGCAATGGCTTTATTGGCTTCAATATAATATTATGCACACAGAAAGATCCAACCTCTGATTTTTTTATTTTATGAATCTGTTTTAACTAAATCAGAATAAGAGTTGCATTACAAAATTAGTTGAATCTATAAGAAAATTTGAACAGTATATTTTGTGGTAAATGGCAACAGACAAAACTCCTTGGTCTCAGCTTTTAAGCCATATGTACATACCTGTGTTGCATGATTTCTCTGGGAAACTCATATTTTTAGATTCGTATTTGTCTTCTTGTGTTATGTTGTCCAATGGAGGCTTCTGTGGTTGGTCTGCTTGATGACCCTGGAAAACTTTATTTGACATTTTTAGCTCAAGTACAAGCATAATGTGGGACTGATAAAATGGCACAGTTTTAATATGTAAGTTAATATTCAGGATGAAAGACTAAGTTTACTGCTGTGCTTTTTAGACATCTCTTCACAAGTTTTCCACACCTACATCTTATTTATGGAAAATACATGAATCAGTTAATAACAAGGTCTCTTATTAGGCTATAATGATAGAATAAAGAAAACTACAAAGCTTCTGTCCTCAAGGAACTGACTGGAATGAGGAAAGTATGCAAGTATAGTATTATAGATGAGTGACAGACAAAGACAACTCTTGGAACATAGCTGGGATGAATGACTAAATGTAGGATCTGGAATCGGGTGACAGTTCAGAAAGGCTCCACATATTAGCAATGATTTTAATTTTGCTTTTGGCTTGTGGATGGAAAAGAGGTAGGAAAGTGAGGAGGATAGATTAAAACAAAAACCCTCACAACTGGACCAATAAGCAACATGATGACAAAGAGAGAAAAGACTGAAGTTGTCAAGGATTTCATTTTACTTGCATCCACAATCAACATCCATGGAAGCAGCAGTCAAGAAATCAAAAGACTCATTGCATTGGGCAAATCTGCTGGAAAAGACCTCTAAAGTGTTGGAAAGCAAAGATGTCACCTTGAAGACTAAGGTGTGCCTGACCCAAGCTTTGGTGTTTTCAACTGCCTCCTATGCATGTGAAAGCTGGACAATGAATGAGAAAGCCTGAAGAAGAACTGACGACTTTGAATTGTGGTGTTTGTGAAGAATATTAAATGTACCATGGACTGCCAAAAGAATGAATCTGTCTTGGTAGAAGTGCAACCAGAATGTTCCTTAGAAGCAAGGATGGCGAGACTACATTTCACAGGCTTTGGAAAAGTTATCAGCAGGGACCAGTCCCTGGAGAAGGACATCATGCTTGGTAAAGTAGAGGGTTAACAAGAAAGAGGAAGACCCTCAAGGAGATGTATTGACACAGTGGCTACAACAATAGGCTCAAGTATAATAAGAATTGTGAGGATGGCACAGGGCCAGGCAGTGTTTCGTTCTGTGGTACATAGGGACGCTATGAACAGGAACTGACTCAACAGCACCTAATAACAACAACAACACATGGCTTGAACCAGTTTTCCAAAGTAGTGAAGTAGAACATGGTACATTAGGTTAGTCCAATGTCATTTAGTACATTCAGAAGATAGGTTGTGTATATGAGATTTTAGAGAAATAATACTGTAAAGGAAAAGAAAAATTTGGCAAATAACAACAGCAAAGCAAACAAACAAAAACTACAGAAAATAAAACAAACAAACAAAAAAACCCAAGGGGGGATTAGATCAGTATCCAAATTGGTTATATTTTCCAAAATGTCAAGTTTTCAACAAAAAAGTTATGAGACATGCAAAAAATAGGAAATTATAACCCATAAATAGGAACTAAAGCAGGCAACAGAAACTGCCCAGGAAAGTGACTAGATTAAATTTAACAAAGATTTCTTACAAATATTGTCAAAGAACTAAAGGAAAGTATGCTTAAAGAATGAAGAATTAATAACAATTGATATTCTCTGTCTCATTAAACAGAGAATATTAGTAATGATATAATATAAAAAAGGAGCAAATAGGAATTCTTGAATAATAAAAGACAATAACTGAAGTAAAAAATTCACTAGAGGGGTTCTAATAGTAGATTTCAACTACAGAAGAAAGAATAAGCAAGCGGGCAGATAGATCAATAGAGAGCATATAAAATGAAGAACAGAGGGAAAAACAATGAAGAAAAATGAAGAGAGTCTTAGAGAAATGTGGAACATCAAATGGGCCTTTCAAATTGAATATAAAACCCAGTGCCGTCGAGTTGATTCTGACTCATAGCGACCCTATAGGACAGAGTAGAACTGCCCCATAGAGTTTCCAAGGAGCACCTGGTGGATTTGAACTGCCGACCCTTTGGTTAGCAGCCATAGCACTTAACCGTTACACCACCAGGGTCTCCTCAAATTGAATATAACAATACATAAAAATGATTAAACAGCATGATCAGGCTTAATTTATACCAAAAATGCAAGGTGGGTTTAACATCTGAAAGTCAATTAATGCAATTAATACATTATTAATAATTAATATTAATTATTAATTAATAAATCAATAATTTCCTTTCAATACCATATTTATTCTGTCAATGCCATATTGACAGAATAAGTGATAAGAACCAAACGATCATCTCAAAACTCACAGAAAAAGCATTTGACAAAAACACTCTATGATAAAAAACACTCAACTAACTAGGAAAAGAAGAGAACTTTCTTATTCTGATAAAGGACATCTAGAAAAACTCCACAGCTAACATCATACTGGCGCCCTGGTGGCACAGTGGTTAAGAGCTACTGCTGTTAACCAAAAGGTTGGCAGTTTGAATCCACTAGCTGCTCCTTGGAAACCCTATGGGGCTGTTTTACTCTATCCTATGGGGTCACTATGAGTTAGAATCAACTCGACAGAAATGGGTTTTGTTTTGGTTCTTAACATCATACTGAATGGTGGTAGGCTGAATGTTTTCCCCTGAATATCAGAAAAAAGAAGTGAATGCTCCTGTTAACATATCTATTCAACAACGAACTCTAGGTTCTAATTAGAGTAATTCTGGAAGACTATTGTAAAAACACATCTGTATTAGAAAATAAGATGTAAAACTTTATTTGTGAATGACATTACATTGTTTATAGAAAATCTTAAGGAATCCACTGAAAAACTATTAAAACTAATAAACAAGTTCTACAAGGTTGCAGGGTAATGGATCAATATACAAAAGTTAATTGTATTTCTATATACTAGCAATGAACAATCTAAAATTAAATTAAGAAAACAATTCCATTTATACTAGCATCAGAAGGATAATGTAATCAGAAATAAATTGAACAAAAGAAATGAAAAACATATTCACTAAAAAACTGCAAAACATTGTTGAATAAAAATCTAAATAAATGCAAAGATAGTTTGCCAACCTCAAACTATATACAAAAATTAACTCAAAATGGATCAAAGACCCAAATGTATGACCTAAAACTGTAAAACTCTTAGAAGAAAAACAGGTGCAAATCTTTGTGATCTTAGAGTAGACAGTGATTTCATAGATATGACACTAAAGTATGACCTAAAACTGTAAAACTCTTAGAAGAAATACAGGTGTAAAACTTTGTGATCTTAGAGGAGACAGTGATTTCATAGATATGACACTAAAGGCACAAGCAAGCAAATAAAAAATAAATAAATTGGACTTCATCAAAATTAGAAAATTTTGTGCTTCGAAGGATATTATCAAAAGTGAAAAGACAGCTCAAAAAATAGAGAAAATATTTGCAAATCATATATCTAATAAGGGTTATCTAGGTCAAATGGCATAACACAGTTCATAAAAAAAATAATTCGAGATCCCACTTTGGTGAGTAGCATCTGGGGTCTTAAAGACTTGTGAGCAGCCATCTAAAGTACATCCATTGGTCCCATTGCATCTGGAGCAAGGGAGAATGAAGAAAACCAATGAGACGTGGAAAATATTAGCTCAAAGGACTAAGGGCCACATGAACCACAACTCCACCAGACTGAAACCAGAACTAAATGGTGCCTGGCTACCACCAATGGCTATTCTGATAGGAATCACAACAGAGAATCCCGGAGAGAGTGGGTGAAAAACGTAGAACAGAACTCACACTTATGAAAAAAGATCAGACTGGTCAGACAGAGACTGGATAAACCCCCAAAGTTATTGCCCGTGGGCACTTTGCTAATTCAGAACTGAAACCATTCCCAAAGCCCACTTTTTAGACAAAGATTAAAAAATAACACATGTGAGGAATGTGTTTCTTAGTTCAATCAAATATATGAAACCCAGTGGGCAACTTCTGTCCAAAAGCAAGATGAGAAGGCAGGAAGGGACAGCAACTGGACAAATGGGCACAGGGAACCCAGTGTGGAAAGGAGGAATGTGCTGCCACATTGTGGGGATTGCAACCAACGTCACAAAGCAATATGTGTATAAATTTTTGAATGAGAAATTAACTTGAGCTGTACACTTTCACCTAAAGCACAATTAAAAAAAATTAGTCTAGAAAAAAAAAGTCTAGACTATGTAAAGAACTCTTACAACTTGACAATAAAAAGACACACAACTCAATTAAAAATGAGCAAAGAATCTGAATAAACATTTCTCTAGAGAAGACATACAAATGAACACTAAACACATGCAAAAACGTTCAACATCTTTAGTTATTAGGAAAATGCTAACTGAAACATTTAATTATACACACTAGGGTGGTTATACCAAAAAAGACAGACAATATCATATATTGCCAAGAATATGGAAAAACTGGTCCCCTCATCCATTGCTGGGGGATTGTAAAACTGTGCAGTTATTTTGGAACAGTTGGAAGTTCCTCATAAAGTTAAACATAGAGTTATCATATGACTCAACCATCTTCTTAGACATACCCAAGAGAAATGAAAGAGAAATGAAAACATATGTCCACACAAAGACCTGTACATAATATTCAGAGTAGCATAATTCAAAGCTAAAAAGTGGGATCAGTGAAAATAACCATCGACCGATAAATGGATAAACAAAATGTGGTATATTTGTACAATGGAATATCATTCAGCCACAAAAAGGAATGAAGTACCGCTTCTTGCTCCAACAGGGATGAAACTTGAAAAGATTATGGTAAGTGAAAGAAGCCAAGTTTAAAATGCTGTATATAATATGAGTCCATTTATATGAAATTTTCAGAATAAGCAAGTACATGCAGATACAAAGTAGATTAGTAGTTGCCAGCGGTTGGAGAAAGGTAAAAATGGGGATTGACTGATAATGGGTATGGAGTTTCCTTTGAGGTGATGAAAATGTTCTAAAATTGTGGTAATTGTTGTACGACTCTGTGAATATACTAGAAACAATTGAATTTTACATTTTACACAGATGAATTCTATGGTAAGTGAACTATATCTTAATAAAGCTCATATATATGTGTGTGTGATACATATTTCTGGGTATGTGTGCTTGGTCTTCAAACCAAGCAGCTTGGGACCCAGGCTCAGCTATGTCATTACCAGGATGGTGTTTTTTTTTTTTCTTAAAAATACACAGAGAACTAGATGCACTCAAATGCCTGTAACTTGTATGCAGGATTTATTATTAATCTATCTTTGCATCCTCTTCAATGTCTGGCATGAAAGGAAAATGTTCTAGAGTAATTGTATTCAAATGTGTGCAATTATGCCCTCCAGGGAACACTGGCAATGCCTGGAGGCATTTTGAATGTAGGTACCATTGTGTAGTGGGTAGAGGTCAGGGATGTTGCTAAACATACTATAGCACACTGTACAACCCCCACAACAAAGAATTAGCCAGCCAAAATGTCAATAATGCTGATGTCAAAAAACTCTGACGTAGAGGAAAATATTGCACATTGAAAAAAACAAAAGGTTATGAAATAGGATTTAGAAAGAGAGTAATAACATCTGGTTAGAGAATTAGAAAAGACATCACGGAGGATTCATAAAAGTCATCAATGTCCTTTAAGACAGGTCTTGAGGGAAGCGTGTGGTTTCCACAGAGAGGGAAATATGCAAGAAGATGGCTGTTCAGTCAAAGAAAAAGCATGAACATAAAGAAAAAGCATAAACAAATATGTTGGGACAGAAAAACTTATGAAAACATGTTAAGAAGAGTAAAAGATCTGTAATTATCCAAAGCCAGTTTAGACATATGGAATAAAAGTTAAAATTATGCATTGAGACAAGATTATGATTCATGAACTTAACTATAGTTAGAAGAGTTTGAATATAATTCAGTAGAGAATGAAAGACCATTAATGCTTTCTGGGCATTTGAATGACATGGTCAGAGATCTAGTTGGAGAAATTTATTTGGCAGTTAAATAAATTTTATTTAAATAAAGATTCAATCAGATTTTAAGATTCTGTTGACTTTAAAATAAATTAGGAGGCAATTGCAATAGCCCAGGAGAAAAGTTTTATTGGTTTATATTAGGTATTTATGAGAATAAAAAATCTAAAAAATTTTTTTTGACATGCAGATGGAGGTAGAACCAATAGAATTTGACAGTTTATTGAAAGAAGGTGTCATATGGAAAAATTAGTGTACATGCAGCATGATTTATGATCAACAAAATCTCAAATATAGCATTTTCTGGTAAAAGCCTGAATATTATTGAGGTTTCATAATTAAAGGACTATCAGGAGTGTATGGGGGACTTTATAAATGGCTAAGTGATTCTACTAGTGGTTACGGTGGAAGGGTGGTCTGAGTAGAACTGGGGATCATAGCTATGAAACTATTAGAAGAGGGGAATTAGTAAATCAAGGTGTAATTCGTTACAGAGGAGATGTGGTTAAGCCCACAGATCTAGTTTAACTTACCCATGAATCCCAAGATTCCATTTGTTAAAAGGAGAAGGAAACAGAAGCTTCCAAGGATCACTACAGTTAGATACCAGGAAAATGGAACTGAGGATCCTGCCCAGAGAGAAGATATTGGTGAGGTTAGCAGGGAAAAGGCTAAATTAAATATTAGGGCTTAGAGGGACACTTTTCCATAAACTCAGGACTCCAACTCTAGAGGATCTTCAAACTTAAAATGATAAATGGAAAAGATGATTGATCCATTTGTGAGAAGAGTGACCTGAGAGTTAGATGCCTGGATTCGACCTCCTATTTTCTTACCATGTATCTTTCAGGGAAATGGTTTATTTTAACCTTACCAAAATACTCTTCAGATCCATCTCAATAAAGTGTGAATATTAAGTGGTATATATAAGACATGGACTTGCTTTTGAAAATATAAAGATCCTTCTAAAATATATTTGCATAAATCACTTGTATTGATCCACAATCAAGAGATATTTATTATTTTATAAACATCATATACTTGCATACACATATAAACACTCATAATTTCCTCATTGGAACCTCACTACTGCTTCAACATCAGACTGGGCACAGCTATTGCAAAGAATGAATTGTAAACACAAACATATCAAACGTTGGTTGTTCCTTGGAATTTCATGAAATGAGCTCATAATAATACCGGGAAATTTACAACTGTTTCTAACCAATTGAAGGAGAAATCATTTTCCCATTTGAGTTTTTCAGTTATGAATGTTGGAGTCTATCACTCAGATCCACCAGGCATTTGTCAGTTTGCCATACTACAGAGGCTTGCATGTTGTTGTGATGCTGGAAGCTATGTCACAGGCATTTCGAATCCCAGCAGGGTCACCCATGTGGACAGGTTTCATCAGAGCTTCTAGACTATGACAGACTAGGAAGAAGGACCTGGCGGTCTACTCCTGAGTAAAGGGGCCCGTGAAAGCCTTGCGAACAGCAGCGGGGTGTTGTCTGGTGTAAAGGCTGGAAGAAGGTCCCTCAGGTCAGATGGCACCGACAATACGACGGGGAAGGGCTACCTCCTCAGAAGAGAGTTGCCCTTAATAAAGAGGATGGAGTGGAGCTTTTGGGATCTGTATTTGCTGATGTGACATGAATCAAAATGAGCAGAAATAGCTTTAAACATCCAATAATAATGGGAACTTATAGGAATGTAAGAAGTGTGAATCTAGGAAAACCAGAGGTCATCGAAAATGAAATGGAACATATAAAGATAGGTATCCTAGGTGGTAGTGAGCTGAAGTGAACTGGTTTTGGCCATTTTGAATCAGACAGTCATATGGTCTACTACGCCAGACAAATTGAAGAGCAATGGCATTGCATTCATCGTCAAAAAGAACATTTCAAGATCTATCCTTAAGTACAATGCTGCCAATGATAGCGTAATATTCATATGCCTACAAGGAAGACCAGTTATACAACAATTATTCAAATTTACCCACCAACCACTAATGTGAAACATGAGGAAATTGAAGATTTTACCAAATTTTGAGGTCTGAAATTGATGGAACATGCAATTAAAATGCACTGATAATTACAGTTGATTGGAATGCAGAAGTTGGCAACAAAGAAGAAAGATTAGTAGTTGGAAAGTAATGGCCTTGGGGATAGAAACAACGCTGGAGATCTAGTATACACCTAGACCTCATCAACAAGAAAACACAGGAATCCAATCAACTACATCTGTGGAGAAAGACCACGGGAAAAGTCAATAGCATGAGTCAAAACAAGGCCAGGGGCCAGCTGCAGAACAGACCATCAATTGCTCATATGCAAGTTTAAGTTGAAGCTGAAGAAAATCAAAACAATTTTATGAAAACCAAAACACAACCATGAGTATATCCGACCTTTATTTGGAGACCATCTGAAGAATAGATTTGACTCATTCAACACTAATGACTGAACACCAGATGAGCTGTGGGATGATATCACGGACATCATGCATGAAGGGGGCAAAAGTCATTAAAAAGACAGGAAGGAAAGAAGAGACCAAAATGGGTGTCAGAAGAGACTGTGAAACTTGCTCTTCGATGTAGAGTAGCTAAAGCAAATGGAAAAAAATGATGAATTAAAAGAGCTGAACAAAAGATCTCAAAAGACAGCTTGAGAAAACAAAGAAAGTAAAGTATTAAAACGAAATGTGCAAAGATGTGGAGTTAGAAAGCCAAAAGGGAAGAACACGCTCAGCATTTCTCAAGATGAAAGAACGGAAGAAAAAAACTCAAGATTAAAGTTGCAATTTTGAAGGATTATATGGGGAAAATATTGAATTTGACTCACAAAGAATCAAAAGAAGATGGAAGGACTACACACAGTCACTGTACCAAAAAGAATTGGTCAATGTTCAGCCATTTCAGGAGGTAGTATATGATCAAGAACTGATGATACTGAAGGAAGAAGTCAAGCCACACTCAAGACACTGGTGAAAAATAAGACTCCAGGAATTGACTGAATCCCAATTGAGATGTTTCAACAAACAAAAGCAGTGCTGGAAATGCTCACTCGTCTATGTGAAGAAATTTGGAAGAGAGCAAGCTGAACAACCAATTGGAAGAGAGCCATATTTGTGCCCAGTTCAAAAAAAGTGATCCAACAGAATGTGGAAATTCTCAAATAATATTATTAACATTACATGCAAGTAAAATTTTGCTGAAGATCATTCAAAATCGGTTGTAGCAGTATATCAAATGGGAACTACCAGAAGTTCAAGGAGATTCAGAAGAGGATGTTGAGTGAGGGATATCACTGCTGATGTCAGATGGATCCTGGCTGAAAGCAGAGAATACCAGAAAGATGTTTACTTGTGTTTTATTGCCCATGCAAAGCCATTTGACTGTGCTGATCATAACAAATTATGCATAATATTTCCAAGAATGGGAATTCCAGAACACTTAATTTTGCTCATTAGAAACCTGTATGTAGACCTCTCAGTGAGGCAGTTATTCAAACAGAACAAGGAGATACTGCATGGTTGAAAGTCAGGAAAGTTGTGCATCAGAGTTGTACTTTTCACCATACTTAATCTGTATGCTAAACAAATAATTCGAGAAGCTGGACTACGTGAAGAAGAATGCGGCAACAGGAGTTGTGGAAGATTCATTAACAATCTGCATTATGCAGATTTTACAACCTTGCTTTCTGAAAATGAGGAGGACATAAAGCGCTTACTGATGAAGATCAAAGTCTACAGCCTTCAGTATGGATTATACCTCAATATAAAAGAAAGCACAAATTCTCTCAACCAGACCAATAAGCAACATCATGATAAATGGAGGAAACACTGAAGTTATTAAGAATTTCATTTTACTTGGATCCACAATTAATGCCCATGGAAGCAGCAGTCAAATCAATTGATGTATTGCTTTTGGTAAATCTGTTGCAAAAGACCTCTTCAAAGTGTTGAAAAGCAAAGATGTCACTTTGGGGAATAAAGTGTGCCTGACCCAAACCATGATATTTTCAATTGCCTCATATTCTTGCAATAGCTGTACAATGAATAAGGAAGACTGAAGAAGATTTGATACCTTTGAATTGTGGTTTTGGTGAAAAATACTGAATATACCATGGACTGCCAGAAAAACAAACAAAGCTGTCCCGGAAGAAGTACAGCCCTGTAGAGCGCTCCTTGTAATCCAGGAAGTGAGACTTCGTCTCACATATTTTGGACATGTTATTAGGAGGGAGCAGTCCCTGGAGAAGGACATTATGTTTGGTAAGGTAGAGGGTTAGTGAAAATGAGGAAGGCCCTTGACAGGAAGAGCTGACACAGCGGCCTCAACAGTGGGCTCAAACATAGCAATGATTATGAGGATGGCAGGTGACCGGGCAGTGTTTTGTTGTTGTGCCAACTGGGCGCCTAACAACAACAGCACTCAAATGACATCAATTCTCTGGAACGTACTAAAGTTAGAGATTGGTTTTTAAAATTTTTTTTTTTTTTAGATTTTCACATACAGCTTAAGCAACCTCATGAAGATAGACTCGCTTAATTATTCAGAATAGTGGATTTTGTCTCAGTTACTTGAATCACATGGACAATTCCTTCCATTCCTAAAAAAAAAAAAATTTTTTTTTTTTTCCTAAGGAACTAGAAAATAAGGGAATGTTGTTCTTAAATATAAAGGTTACCTTTGTCTTTAGAGGATCTATTTCTTCTTATCTTGGCCTGATTGGAGTTTGATGTATCTATCTTCAGTTCTGAATAAACTATCTGCTCTTTTGTATCTGGAGTTTAAAACAGAGATGTAGAATTGTTTCACATTTACAGTATTTCTCAGAAACCATACAGGTTATTAGCATGTGTGAAGAGAGTTAATGGAAAAAATTCTTTCCAAATAAAGGAAATCAATGCAATGTTTTTCTTCTTACTATATAAAGTCTATCAGGTGAATTCTTTTAGATGACAAAATCTTGGAAATAAATTAATATAATAAAATTCCTTGGGCAAATTATTTAACTAAGTACAGAAAATAAATCTGATTCAGGAGTTGGGAAGAAGTAAAACTTACTTTTTTTTTGCATCTGCTTCTTGGGAGGGAGGTGCTTCATACCTTTATTCATCTCTGGAAGATATCGAGATCCAATTTTAAAAGTCCCACATACTGACAGTTTTGTTTTCCCTTAAAGTTTTCCGGTTCTTTCCTCTCTAGGTTCTCTTTGTGTCACTGAAAACAGTGTACATTTAACTATTGATGTCTGAAATTTTACTTTGGAAATAAGGTTCAGATTATTTTTTATTTCTGATTCCAAAAATTATCATATTATAAACATCTGCCTTTAAATCTTTGGGTGATGTTTTTTCAACTACTACTTTGAGTTATCCAGATGAGTTAGTTATTTTACAGTAATCTATGAAATATTTATATAATGCTGAAAAGTTGACCCTATCCTAAAAATACCATGAAATTTTCTATGAGCCATTCGTATTGCCAAGGTAAATAAAAAACATAACGTCTTATTCTAAAAGTTTCTCTTTCATGAGCTCTCCTGATATTTTTTCCATTTATCTTCACCCTTTTTTATTATTATTTTTATTAACTCAAAGAAAATACGCTTCACATAACCTTGTAAAGGATTGTTCTATTCCGATATAGTGTTATAGACAATGCCCTACACTAAGTATTCAAACTGGGTTAGTTTTACTTCTGTGGGGTGTGTTGCGTTACTCCCATAATATGTGAAGGCATAGGCTAAAAACAACCGATTCTCTTTGAAGTATTAATTTTATTTCCAAATCCTTTGGTGAAAGTTAATTTAAGTTTCAAGTATTTTTACACATTATTTTTATAATCAATTAAATCACTTCATATGAAATTAAATTCTGAATACATAAAAATAAAAAAAAATCTCAGGCTCAGTGGTTTGCCAGTACCTCAAATTAAAATTTTTTTTTCATATTTTCATTCCCTCAGGGAATTGTGCCCCATTGTTGTCTTTTACAATATGTTTAAAAAATACCCAGACCTCTGAGTGTGCATACACATCCACTTAGTAGTATTTAATAATCTTTCATAAGAAAATTTCCTATAAGAAAACATGGTTGGTACAGAAATATAATGTCTTTAAAAATTCTTAACTGATTTTGGAATATCTCAGAAAATTGCAAACTATATCACATAAATCAACAAAATCCAGGTGTAGATGTAAAATAATGAAGCATATAATTACATAAACAACTAATTAAACAATTATTACATACTCAACCCCTGCCCTCACTACTGTGACCATTTGCTCTATTAAAATACTTGGTCAATTTAAGATATTTATTGAAATCTTTTCTAACAATACTATTAGTTACATTCCATGGCAAAGCATGAAACACTTAGAAGAGACAATTCAGCGTTTAAAGTAATTTTTAAACCTAAATTGGTCGGCTCCTTTGCCACGAGATTAAATTTATGGGATTGTGTTTTTTTCAAATCACTATTCTTTGTGCTCTGTATCCACAATCCAGAGGTGGCCCAGGTAACAGTGAGATGTGCTAAATCACAGCTATAGATATAGTTGGTGATACCTGTGTCAGTGCGGTGGAGTTTCTGCTGGCACCAGAGTCTGGTCCAAACAGAAGAGGTAAGTCTCAGCAGGCAGTTAGATGCACGTGAGCTGGAACACGATATGACTCTTCGGGGTATTTATTGTATCTGCCCTTGTTACCCAAAAGGCTTCGTACTTGCTATCCACAAGTGAAGATGTGAGTAAGCAATTCATATTTGCGGTTCAGGTTTCACCTGTATCTTGAATTAATGTGAAATTTGAATTTTTTTAAATAGAGGAGATTTGTGGGTAAGATAATGTAAAGGGCCATGTCCATTTTGCACTCCGAACAAATACAGCACATTAAAAAAATAAAAAAGACCACATCACCACTACCACCCTCACCACCAAATACTAAGATTCTAAATATAAACCCTGTAACAGACACTAACCTTTTGGTCTTTAAATAGAAAATGGAATTAATAAGGTATTTAAATTTGTCCTCTAAATTAGTATTGGCTACAGAAAAAACAGGCCATTATTTCCCCGTTTATCTGAAGGGGATTATGAAAGTAAGGTCTTATAAATATTTATTAAATTGAGAGTCACTTAATCCTTGATTCCTTTAAAACATATCTAAATACAATTGCTTTATTCTTCGAAACACTTTTTTCCATAACATGATCTTTTCGTAGTCGGTTTTTTTTTATTAACTTTTATTAAGCTTCAAGTAAACGTTTACAAATCCAATCAGTCTGTCACATATAAGTTTACATACATCTTACTCCGTACTCCCACTTGCTCTCCCCCTATTGAGTCAACCCTTTCAGTCTCTCCTTTCGTGACAATTTTGCCAGCTTCCCTCTCTCTCTATCCTCCCATCCCCCCTCCAGACAGGAGATGCCAACACAATCTCAAGTGTCCACCTGATATAATTAGCTTACTCTTCATCAGCATCTCTCTTCCACCCACTGACCAGTCCCCTTCATGTCTGAGGAGTTGTCTTCGGGGACGGTTCCCGTCCTGTGCCAACAGAAGGTCTGGGGACCATGGCCCCCGGGATTCCTCTAGTCTCAGTCAGACCATTAAGTATGGTCTTTTTATGAGAACTTGGGGTCTGCATTCCAATGATCTCCTGCTCCCTCAGGAGTTCTCTGTTGTGCTCCCTGTCAGGGCAGTCATCGATTGTGGCTGGGCACCAACTACTTCTTCTGGTCTCAGGATGATGTAGGTCTCTGGTTCATGTGGCCCTTTCTGTCTCTTGGGCTCTTAGTTGTCGTGTGACCTTGGTGTTCTTCATTTTCCTTTGCTCCAGGTGGGTTGAGACCAATTGATGCATCTTAGATGGCCGCTTGTTAGCATTTAAGACCCCAGATGCCACATTTCAAAGTGGGATGCAGAATGTTTTCATAATAGAATTATTTTGCCAATTGACTTAGAAGTCCCCTCAAACCATGGTCCCCAAACCCCCGCCCTTGCTCCGCTGACCTTTAAAGCATTCATTTTATCCCGGAAACTTCTTTGCTTTTGGTCCAGTCCAATTGTGCTGACCTTCCATGTATTGAGTGTTGTCCTTCCCTTCACCTAAAGCAGCTCTTATCTACTGATTAATCAATTAAAAAACCCTCTCCCTCCCTCCCCACCTCGTAACCACGAAAGTATGTGTTCTTCTCAGTCTTTACTATTTCTCGAGATCTTATAATAGTGATCTTATACAATATTTGTCCTTTTGCCTCTGACTAATTTCCCTCAGCATAATGCCTTCCAGGTTCCTCCATGTTATGAAATGTCTCACAGATTCCTCACTGTTCTTTATCGATGCGTAGTATTCCATTGTGTGAATATACCACAATTTATTTACCCATTCATCCGTTGATGGACACCTTGGTTGCTTCCAGCTTTTTGCTATTGTAAACAGAGCTGCAATAAACATGGGTGTGCATATATCTGTTTGTGTGAAGGCTCTTGTTTCTCTAGGGTATATTCCGAGGAGTGGGATTTCTGGGTTGTATGATAGTTCTATTTCTAACTGTTTAAGATAACGCCAGATAGATTTCCAAAGTGGTTGTACCATTTTACATTCCCACCAGCAGTGTATAAGAGTTCCAATCTCTCCGCAGCCTCTCCAACATTGATTATTTTGTGTTTTTGGGATTAATGCCAGCCTTGTTGGAGTGAGATGGAATCTCATCGTAGTTTTAATTTGCATTTCTCTAATGGCTAATGATCGAGAGCATTTTCTCATGTATCTGTTGGCTGCCTGAATATCTTCTTTAGTGAAATGTGTGTTTATATCCTTTGCCCACTTCTTGATGGGGTTGTCTGTCTTTTTTTGGTTGAGTTTTGACAGAATCATGTAGATTTTAGAGATCAGGCGCTGGTCGGAGATGTCATAGCTGAAAATTCTTTCCCAGTCTGTAGGTGGTCTTTTTACTCTTTTGGTGAAGTCTTTAGATGAGCATAGGTGTTTGATTTTTAGGAGCTCCCAGTTATCTGGTTTCTCTTCATCATTTTTGGTAATGTTTTGTATTCTGTTTATGCCTTGTATTAGGGCTCCTAGGGTTGTCCCAATTTTTTCTTCCATGATCTTTATCGTTTTAGTCTTTATGTTTAGGTCTTTGATCCACTTGGAGTTAGTTTTTGTGCATGGTGTGAGATATGGGTCCTGCTTCATTCTTTTGCAAATGGATATCCAGTTATGCCAGCACCATTTGTTAAAAAGACTATCTTTTCCCCAATTAACTGACACTGGTCCTTTGTCAAATATCAGCTGCTCATACGTGGATGGATTTATATATGGGTTCTCAATTCTGTTGCATTGGTCTATGTGCCTGTTGTTGTACCAGTACCAGGCTGTTTTGACTACTGTGGCTGTATAATAGCTTCTGAAATCTGGTAGAGTGAGGCCTCCCACTTTCTTCTTCTTTTTCAGTAATGCTTTGTTTATCCAGGGCTTCTTTCCCTTCTATATGAAATTGGTGATTTGTTTCTCTATCCCCTTAAAATATGACATTGGAATTTGGATCGGAAGTGCATTATATGTATAGATGGCTTTTGGTAGAATAGACATTTTTACTATGTTAAGTCTTCCTGTCCATGAGCAAGGTATGTTTTTGCACTTAAGTATGTCCTTTTGAATTTCTTGTAGTAGAGCTTTGTAGTTTTCTTTGTATAGGTCTTTTACATCCTTGGTAAGATTTATTCCTAAGTATTTTATCTTCTTGGGGGCTACTGTGAATGGTATTGATTTGGTTATTTCCTCTTCGGTGTTCTTTTTGTTGATGTAGAGGAATCCAAGTGATTTTTGTATGTTTATTTTATAACCTGAGACTCTGCCAGACTCTTCTATCAGTTTCAGTAGTTTTCTGGAGGATTCCTTAGGGTTTTCTGTGTATAAGATCATGTCATCTGCAAATAGTGATAACTTTACTTCCTCCTTGCGATTCCAGATACCTTTTATTTCTTTGTCTAGCCTAATTGCCCTGGCTAGGACTTCAAGCACGATGTTGAATAAGAGCGGTGATAAAGGGCAGCCTTGTCTGGTTCTTATTCTCAAGGGAAATGCTTTCAGGTTCTCTCCATTTAGAGTGATATTGGCTGTTGGCTTTGCGCCCTTTATTATGTTGAGGAATTTTCCTTCAATTCCTATTTTGGTAAGAGTTTTTATCATAAATGGGTGTTGGATTTTCTCAAATGCCTTTTCTGCATCAATTGATAAGATCATGTGGTTTTTGTCTTTTGTTTTATTTATGTGATGGATTACATTAATGGTTTTTCTGATATTAAACCAGCCTTGCATACCTGGTATAAATCCCACTTGATCATGGTGAATTATT
Organism: Elephas maximus indicus; assembly: GCF_024166365.1. Classification (NCBI taxonomy): domain Eukaryota; kingdom Metazoa; phylum Chordata; class Mammalia; order Proboscidea; family Elephantidae; genus Elephas; species Elephas maximus. Next base: position 69,235,598 of record NC_064822.1, on the reverse strand, counting down.
TTTTTGATGTGTTGTTGAATTCTATTGGCTAGAATTTTGTTGAGGATTTTTGCGTCTATGTTCATGAGGGATATAGGTCTATAATTTTCTTTTTTTGTAATGTCTTTACCTGGTTTTGGTATCAGGGAGATGGTGGCTTCATAGAATGAGTTGGGTAGTATTCCGTCATTTTCTATGCTTTGAAATACCTTCAGTAGTAGTGGTGTTAACTCTTCTCTGAAAGTTTGGTAGAACTCTGCAGTGAAGCCGTCCAGGCCAGGGCTTTTTTTTGTTGGGAGTTTTTTGATTACCGTTTCAATCTCTTTTTTTGTTATGGGTCTATTTAGTTGTTCTACTTGTGATTGTGTTAGTTTAGGTAGGTAGTGTTTTTCCAGGAATTCATCCATTTCTTCTAGGTTTTCAAATTTGTTAGAGGACAATTTTTCATAATAATCTGAAATGATTCTTTGAATTTCATTTGGTTCTGTTGTGATGTGGTCCTTCTCGTTTCTTATTTGGGTTATTTGTTTCCTTTCCTGTATTTCTTTAGTCAGTCTAGCCAATGGTTTATCAATTTTGTTAATTTGTTCAAAGAACCAGCTTTTGGCTTTGTTAATTCTTTCAATTGTTTTTCTGTTCTCTAATTCATTTAGTTCAGCTCTAATTTTTATTATTTGTTTTCTTCTGGTGCCTGATGGATTCTTTTGTTGCTCACTTTCTATTTGTTCAAGTTGTAGGGAAGGTTCTCTGATTTTGGCTCTTTCTTCTTTTTGTATGTGTGCATTTATCGATATAAATTGGCCTCTGAGCACTGCTTTTGCTGTGTCCCAGAGGTTTTGATAGGAAGTATTTTCATTCTCGTTGCATTCTATGAATTTCCTTATTCCCTCCTTGATGTCTTCTATAACCCAGTCTTTTTTCAGGAGGGTATTGTTCATTTTCCAAGTATTTGATTTCTTTTCCCTAGTTTTTCTGTTATTGATTTCTAGTTTTATTTCCTTGTGGTCTGAGAAGATGCTTTGTAATATTTCAATGTTTTGGACTCTGCAAAGGTTTGTTTTATGACCTAATATGTGGTCTATTCTAGAGAATGTTCCATGTGCGCTAGAAAAAAAAGTATACTTTGCAGCAGTTGGGTGGAGAGTTCTGTATAAGTCAATGAGGTCAAGTTGGGTGATTGTTGTAAGTAGGTCTTCCGTGTCTCTATTGAGCTTCTTACTGGATGTCCTGTCCTTCTCCGAAAGGGGTGTGTTGAATTCTCGTACTATAATTGTGGAGGTATCTATCTCACTTTTCAATTCTGTTAAAATTTGATTTATGTATCTTGCAGCCCTGTCATTGGGTGCATAAATATTTAATATGGTTATGTCTTCCTGATCAATTGTCCCTTTTATCATTATATAGTGTCCTTCTTTCTCCTTTGTGGTGGATTTAAGTCTAAAGTCTATTTTGTCAGAAATTAATATTGCTACTCCTCTTCTTTTTTGCTTATTGTTTGCTTGATATATTTTTTTCCATCCTTCGAGTTTTAGTTTGTTTGTGTCTCTAAGTCTAAGGTGTGTCTCTTGTAGGCAGCATATAGATGGATCGTGTTTCTTTATCCAGTCCGTGATTCTCTGTTTCTTTATTGGTGCATTTAGTCCATTTACATTCAGCGTCATTATAGATAAATAAGTGTTTAGTGTTGTCATTTTGATGCCTTTTTATGTGTGTTGTTGACAATTTCATTTTTCCACATACTTTTTTGTGCGGAGACATTTTTCTTAGTAAATTGTGAGATCCTCATTTTCATAGTGTTTGACTTTATGTTAGTTGAGTTGTTACTTTTTTCTTGGCTTTTATCTTGAATTATGGAGTTGTTATACCTTTTTGTGGTTACCTTATTATTTACCCCTATTTTTCTAAGTAAAAACCTAACTTGTATTGTTCTATATCGCCTTGTATCACTCTCCATATGGCAGTTCAATGCCTCCTGTATTTAGTCCCTCTTTTTGATTATTGTGATCTTTTACCTATTGACTTCCATGATTCCCTGTTATGTGTATATATATATATATATTTAATTAATCTTAATTTGTTTGTTTTTGTGATTTCCCTATTTGAGTTGATATCAGGACGTTCTGTTTTGTGACCTTGTGTTGTGCTGGTATCTGATATTACTGGTTTTCGGACCAAACAATATCCTTTAGTATTTCTTGTAGCTTTGGTTTGGTTTTTGCAAATTTTCTAAACTTCTGTTTATCTGTCAATATCTTAATTTCTCCTTCATATTTCAGAGAGAGTTTTGCTGGATATATGATCCTTGGCTGGCAGTTTTTCTCCTTCAGTGTTCTGTATATGTCGTCCCATTCCCTTCTTGTCTGCATGGTTTCTGCTGAGTAGTCTGAACTTATTCTTATTGATTCTCCCTTGAAGGAAACCGTTCTTTTTTCCCTGGCTGCTTTTAAAATTTTCTGTTTATTTTTGGTTTTGGCGAGTTTGATGATAATATGTCTTGGTGTTTTTTTTTTTGGATCAATCTTATTTGGGGTTCGATGAGCATCTTGGATAGATATCCTTTCGTCTTTCATGATGTCAGGGAAGTTTTGTGTCAGGAGCTCTTCAACTATCTTCTCTGTGTTTTATGTCCCCCGTCCCTGTTCTGGGACTCCAGTCACCTGCAAGTTATCCTTCTTGATAGAGTCCCACATGATTCTTAGGGTTTCTTCATTTTTTTTAATTCTTTTATCTGATTTTTTTTCAGCTATGTTGGTGTTGATTCCCTGGTCCTCCAGATGTCCCAGTCTACATTCTAATTGCTCGAGTCTGCTCCTCTGACTTCCTATTGCGTTGTCTAATTCTGTAATTTTATTGTTAATCTTTTGGATTTGTACATGCTGTCTCTCTATGGATTCCTGCAACTTATTAATTTTTCCACTATGTTCTTGAATAATCTTTTTGAGTTCTTCAACTGTTTTATCAGTGTGTTCCTTGGCTTTTTCTGCAGTTTGCCTTATTTCGTTTGTGATGTCTCGAAGCATTCTGTAAATTAGTTTTTTATATTCTGTATCTGATAATTCCAGGATTGTATCTTCATTTGGGAAAGATTTTGATTCTTTTGTTTGGGGGGTTGGAGAAGCTGTCATGGTCTGCTACGTTATGTGGTTTGATATGGACTGCTGTCTCTGAGCCATCACTGGGAAACTAGTTTTTCCAGAAAATCCGCTAAAAAAAAAATGCAGTCAGATCCCTATCAGAGTTCTCCCTCTGGCTCAGGCTATTCGGATGTTAATGAAGCCGCCTGGGAAGGGTGGGGGAGGGATCAGAGAGATAGGAGAGTAGGACCTCAGAATATAGCCAGAGTTGCTTGTCTTGCTTGGAATGACTATTATATCTGAGATTCCCCCCGGGGCGCGTCGCCTATGTGTGCTGGCTGTGTGCAGATTGCCCCCGGGGGGTCTGGCCCGCTGAAGTCACGGTCAGATCCTCTGCTGCCAGCCCCACGCCCAACGTCAAGTTTCCCCTGCTGGGACAGTGCACTCTTGACTCCAATATCAGTCGCTGCCTCCTGGGGACTTCTTGTTCCGCCAGCCGCGTCGCCGTGCCGCCTCCGAGAACCGGCTGGGCCCCCTCCCGGGGTTAGTTCAGGTGAGTGGAGCAGCTCCCCGTGCTTGTGCTGTGACTGCGTGTCCCGGCTGGGATGCTGCTCTCCCCACTCCAAGACCAGTCGCTGCCTCCCGGTGACTTCTCCCACCGGCTGCGTCGGCGTGTGCCCACGCGAGCTGGCTGGGCCCCCTCCCAGGGTTATTTCAGGGGAGTGGAGCAGCTCTCCGTGCTTATGCCTTACCTGCGCCCAGTCAAAATCCCAGCGGGACGGTTCCCCAGCTGGGACGCTGCTCTCCCAGCTGCAAGACCAGTCACTGCCTCCCGGGGACTTCTCCCACCGGCTGCCTCGCCGCACTGCCTGCATGAACTGGCTGGGCCCCCTCCTGGTGTTAGTTCAGGGAAGTGGAGCAGCTCTCTGTGCTTGTACCATGCCTGCGCCCAGCCAAAATCCCGGCGGGACAGTTTCCCGGCCGGGACGCTGCTCTCCCTGCTCCAAGATCAGTCGCTGCCTCCCAGGTACTTCTCCCACCGGCTGCATCGCCACTCCGCACACGTGAACCGGCTGGGCCCCCTCCTGGAGTGAGTTCGGGAGCTAGGGCTGGGCCCCTTGTTTGTGCCGTCTGCTCCCCTGGGCTCTGCCCTAAGTCGGGCGCCAAAGGTTACCTGACTGGTACCCTGGCTCCAGGCTCTGAAAACAATCGCTGCTTCCCCGTATTAGTTTGTTCTCCGTCTCTAAATCTGTGTTTGTTGTTCAGGGTTCGTAGATTGTTATGTATGTGATCGATTCACTTATTTTTCCGAGTCTTTGTTGCAAGAGGGATCCGAGGTAGTATCTACCTAGTCCGCCATCTTGGCCCCGCCTGTAGTCGGTTTTTTAATACATCAAAACATGAAATATAGAGTATTCTTAACCTAAACTTCAGGCTTTGATATTTTTTGGCTCTCTTTCCTCCAATCTGTACTTAAATACATAAAAGCAGGAACCCATTAGCTTCATCCTCAGCAGTCTGGTGAAGCATTTCCCATAGTGCAATGGGTAAAAAAAAAAAAGACAATATGGTTGAAATATAAGGCTTTCAACATATTAGAAAAAGAAAATAGCTTTATTTCGTTTCATCATTTAATAATAATGAAAACACAAGTAGTAAAGGAAGATATTTCAACTGCAGATTTTCATTTATGCAGAAAATATTTGGGAGTACCTTTGCAAAAAAATCTCTCTGGGTTTTAGACTAGAGAAATGCTGACTAAAGAAAAAAAAAATTTTGGCATAAAAAAGGGTTTTCATAGACGTTTCCAAACAGAATAAGTATAGCCAAATGAGAACCTTAGGTAATGTGTTAAAAAGCATAAAACCAACAAACCCAAACCTGTTGCTGTTGAGTGATTCCAACTCATGATGACCATATGTTTATTTATATTCTGGTTTAGTTATGTCGTTTTTGCCCCTGTAATAAGAAACCGAAAACCAAACCCATTGCCACCAAGTCGATTCCAACTCATAGCGAACCTACAGGACAGAGTAGAACTGCCCCAAAGAGTTTCCAAGGAGCACCTAGTGGATTTGAACTGCTGACTTTTTGCTTAGCGGCTGTAGTACTTAACCACTACACCACCACGGTTTCTACCCCTGTAATAGTCCTTTCTTATTAGTGTCCTGTCTTCTCCAACTGCTATACTCTTCACCCAAAACAGAGAGATAGTCTGGCGAGTTCGACACCATTATTTAATATTAGAGTGTTAGAATCCTGGAACATCTGTTTTAGTTTTAGCATACCATACTTAGAAGCCCAATGCTCAAGGAAGTAATTCTTTTCTTCTTTTTTTTTGGATCTCTACAGAAATCTACATGCCGATTAACCAATTTACAAAGCAGAACCCATTTTGGATGTCACAGTCAAGGTGCATATGGTAATCAAAGACATACTGGTTGATTGTTGGAGAGTATTAACATAGAACCACTGTATACAATCTGTTACCAGGTGGAAACCCAGGTTTTGCCAGTCTTAACTCATAAAAAAAATATCGGCCAATAAATGAGAGACCGAGGTGGGAGAAAGGAAGGTGGCTTTTATTTCATTGGGCAAGGAAGAAAGCAATCTGGGCTGCTGCCAAGACTGCTTGCAGGGGTGAGGGAAAAAAGTTACTTTTAAGGGGTTTACAAGTAGAGAGTTCATACAAATTATGTCAGCAACATTCTATTTATTTATTTATATCTTTTTAGTTTTTTTCTTTTGTTTCAGCAACATTCTTAATCAAACCACGCAGGCACCAGGATTTTCACAGGCCAGCCCAAGAAAAAGAACTGCAATTCTGATGCAGATTTCTAGGCCTGCCAACCAACTGGTACTGGAAATGGTGAGGCCAGCCAAGCAAGCTGTGGTGTCGTTTTCTGCAGCCTGGGGACCTCTGTATTATATCTAAGACATGCCAGTTTTGGAGCAATTTCTGCTTAGTATATTTTGGAAAGTGGCTAAGGTTGTAGGGGTGTGTGGTATCAACTTTTAAATAAACTGTAAAATTACCTTAGAAATTTGTTTAAAAGACTAGTAGATGAGACCTTTGAAGGTGATCATATATTAATAAAAGAACATACGAACAAAAAAAGTATTTGTTCTGTATACCAGGAAGGAAAAAGGCCACTAATCTGAAAAATATTTATTAACAATTTATTTTACAATTCCAAATAAACTAACTTCAGATATTAACTTTTATTATTAAACTTTTAAAGAAACTTCCCTGATATTATCATAAGATAATTTGATAGGCTTCTAGGTGATGTTGTAGACAGAACATGGAAAATTATACCTTATTTTTAAAAATAATGACATTAAATAAAAGTCTAAAGACCTAATGCCCTTTTGTTAGTCAATATTTAAAGTATTTCTGATCAAACGTATTGTGCAAAATGAGTATGTGCTTATGGTTTTTCCACATACACATTTTTTTGTTGAGTGCCAAACTCTTCTAGAATTAACCTTAATCCTATTTCACAGACCTGAGGTCTTTAGAGGTTAAACAAATAAATAAAGGAAGAAAGCAAGGAGATGACCAGGTAGAAAAACAGCCAAACACAGGCATTGGAGTTGCACCCAGGAGAGGCCATGGCCTTGGGTCAGGTGGTTCTCAGATCTACAAATGCAGACCTAGGAGGTCCACTTCCTCACAGCTGGGTGAATAAATCCTTCTGTCTTGAAAGGAGGATCCAAGTAACGCAACACAGAATCTATAGCAAGCAGCATATTCTTCTGCAACCATTTAATCAACATTTAGTTTTATGAACATTCAGACTTCATACTAGAGTTTATGGTTAAAATTTGAAGGTGAGAAATGCTATTTTTCTTAAGTACCTGAATGTCTTGTAGGGAAAACTAATTAGAAAACAGATAATTACATATAATGGAGGAGCTACATTATCTACATCGTCATCTACATAAATATATTACTGTGTATTACTTCTCATTTATTTAAAGTGGTCCAAAGTTTCTTCAGATTTCATCTTTTTATGGACTAGCTTCACTGGAGTGGATCGTCACATAAAGTAGTTGGAGGTTCCTGTAGTTGGCATTTGTATTAACTGAAGTCTGAGGAAAATAGAGCCAGAATCTTTCGTAGCGTTCTTTTTTCTTTCTTCTTCTTCTCCTTTTTTTTTTTTTTTAATATGTTATTGGGTTTCCAGTGAAAGTTTAGGTGGTTCCCATTTGACAATTTCTACACAATTTGTTCTGTGGTATATTATTTACATTTTTCACAATGTGTCAATATTCTCATCGTGTTCTGGTTTTTCTTTTGCCAGTACTCTAGTTTCCGGGCCCCTTTGTCTTCTCATCTTTGCTTCAGAGTGATTGTTGACCTTTTGGACTCAGATAGATGTTTTTTTAGTGGGACAACATACCCACAGGTCGTATGTTTTATTTTGTGTGCCGCTCTGTTGTTTTGATAAATGGTGACCCCAGGGAATTTTCCCTGGGCTTCTCATTCAGATAGAGAAACAATGGCTGATATGTGAGGTAAAAGTTGGGAAATGGCCAGGAGAAATGACCCAATATTTACTCCAGAAATCATTTTTTTTTAAACATAAAAACTCATAATTTTAGGTGTTCAGTAGCAACAGATTTTTATTACAGAAGGCATCTCAAAACTTCCCTTGTGTTTAGTTCTTCATCTTTTATGTTTTCAATCTATTCTTAGTCAGTTATGCATTAACAACCATCTATAAAGCATCTGCTATATATTTTTGAGCATAATACAAAGGAAATGCAGGAAATGTAAATCGGGAGACTGTGAGCTAATTATAAATTTTCCACATTCCATTCAAACAATTCAAATCAAATTTTGTACTTTTAGGATGTTATCTGAAGAAATAATATTGTGGGTTTTTAAAATTTGCCTCAAATTTAAAGGTTTTTTTTTTTTTTTTCCTCATAGGGGCTTTTCATAGTGACTCAATCATGCTCAAGATATGTGCAGAAAGTTAAACATATTGATATAGATTTTAAGTGAGTGTGATGTGGTGGTTGTGTGCCACTAAGTCGATTAGACTCTTAGTGACCCTATAAGAGTAAAACTGCCCATAGGATTTCCTAAGCTGTAACCTTTAAGGGGGCAAATCACCAGGTCTTTTCTCCCGCAGAGCAGCTTATGGGTTCGTATCACTAACTTTTTGGTTAGCAGCCAAGCACTTAGCTATTGTGCCACCAGAGCTCCTTAAACGTGATAGCATTTTTTTTTTTCAGGTGAGAAGGTTATTAATTCTTCCCATTAGTTTTTATTTGTTTATGCTATAATATCTTATTATTTTTACCCTCAGCAATTACGGAACCCTAGGAAATAACTCTTACAAGAAAAGGAAAATACAGCTTGTTGGGAAGAAGCAACAGCAACTTTAATCCATTTCTCCTATTTTTGTCAGAATTAAAAAATACCTTTTAAGCACCCTCTTGAGACTGCAATAGTGCTGCCAGATAAAATATAGGAAGCCTAGTAAAATTCATATTTCAGAAAAATAATGATTTTTAGTATAAGTATTCCTATGCAATTTATTTATTGTGTATCTTAAAGTTAAATTTAAATGTATGTCCAGTATCTATTTGCTAAATCCAGCCACTCTATACATGCTGATCACTATAGAGATTAATGCAAACCCTTGTGGTGCAATGGTTAAGAGCTATAGCTGCTAACCAAAAGGTCAGCAGTTCAAATCCATCAGGCACTCCTTGGAAACTCTGTGGGGTAATTTTACCCTGTCCTAGGAATTGACTTGATGGCAACGGGTTTTCTTTCTTTCTTTTTTTAATAGAGATTAATATGAGATATTAATCTTTGCCCTTAACATAATCACAGACAATAGGGTTACACAGAGGTATGTGGGAAGTTATCATTTTTGTCCTTAGGTTATTTATATTTCAAAATATTTGCTGCTGATGAAAAAACCTTTGAATTATTATATATAGAAAATTCTACTACTCTCTAGTAAATATCAAAATAAAGTAAAATAAATACTACATTATCAATATTTTCTTTTGTGAGAAAAAATGCTGTAATTTGAATGTCTAGAAAAGTTTTGTTGAAGATAATAATGCCACCATTATTAAAGTTAGCCAAGAAATTCATCAGAATAAAAAGGGAAAAATAAGCAAATTTAAAGATACTACAGAAGGAACCATACATCCTGAGAGTCGGAGGGTGTGCTATAGGTCATTCAGCTCCACTTTGACATTTTACAAATTGGGAGGCTTTGCAAAAAGCAATGGACTTGCAAAAAGTGATTTATCAAAGCTGCAAAGCGTGGATGAGAACCTAGGTATGTTGACTCCAACGCAGGTTTTCTGAAACTCTGTCCAGTGTGTTTTCCATTATATTAGGCATTCTTCAATTCAGTTTAGTCAGGGGGAAAGCCTTAGATTCTAGATCAGAAAGTGAAGAAATTCCACTGTAACACTCTAAAAACAAAACGAAACAAACAAACCCATTGTCATCCAGTTGATTCTGACTCATAGTGACCCTATAGACAGAGTAGAACTGCCCAATAGAGTTTCCAAGGAGCACCTGGTGGATTCAAACTACCACCCTTTTGGTTAGTAGCACAGCTCTTAACAACTGCACCACCAGGGCTCTTTAGGAATGTGTAAAATTAGAACAGATGTGTTTCAAGGGATGACATTCTTAATTGAATATGTTGTTGTTATTAGGTGCCGTCGAGTCAGTTCCAACTCACAGCAACCCTATGTACAACAGAGCGAAACACTGCCTGGTCCTGCACCATCCTCACAATTGTTGTTGTGCTTGAGCCCATTGTTGCGCCACTGTGTTATCTCGTTAAGGGTCTTCTTCTTTTTTGCTGACCCTCTGCTTTACCCAGCATGATGTCCTTCCCTAGGAACTGGTCCCTCCTGATAACATGTTCAAAGTATGTGAGACGAAGTCATGCTGTGCTTGCTTCTAAGGAGCATGCTAGCTGTAATTTTCCAAGACAGATTTGTTTGGTCTTTTGGCAGGCTATGGTATATTCTTCACTAGCACAATAATTCAGAGGCATCTATTCTTCTTCAGTCTTTTTTATTCATTGTCCAGTTTTCACATGTACATAAGGCAATTGAAAACACCATGGATTGGGTCAGGTGCAGCTTAGTCTTAAAGGTGACACCTTTGCTTTGTAACATTTTAACCCAGTGCAATGCATCGTTTGATTTCTTGACTGCTGTTTCCATGATCGTTGATTGTGGATCCAGTAGAATGAAATCCTCGACAACTTCAATCTTTTCTCTTTTTATCAAGATGTTGCTTAATTGAATATACAACGAAAGCAAACAACCATGGCCGTTGAGTCAGTTTTGACTCATAGCAACACTACAGCACAGAGTAGAACTGCCCCGTGTGGCTTCCAAAGAGCAGCTGGTGGATTTGAACTGCTAACTGTTTGGATTATAGCCTTAGCTCTTAACCACTTCTCCACCAGGGCTCCTAATAGAATATAGGTAGCAATTATTAAATAAAAGAAGATAAATGAGAAACAAGAACAAATTTACTAGACAGCTTTGATTTCTAAATGAAAAGTGAAAATGTACTAACAGAAGAAAAATCACAAATTAATGTCTGTATTGATATGAGAAATGAAAGATTATGATTTTCTTAGATTTCTCTAGAAAGCTGATTTTCTACTATATTTCACAATGATAAGTAATATTTGTTGTTTTATGTTCTCAGGAATGTAAAGCATACTTATTTTAGCAAATTAAAAAGAAACACAGGAAAACATTTTAAAGTATGTATTTCCATTTCCTTTCCATCCTCATCTGATTTTGCTACAGGTCTCTTTATGTAACCTGGTCCTTTAATCCCATCAAAATCTCTACCATGAACATATCTCTATATTGTAAAGTAAATCTTAAAAGTGATTTTATTGGATGCATATCATTTCATTATAGTAATGGGAATTAACCAATTTTCTATTTATGGACACACATTGTTTCTAATAGCTCTGGTTCCCAAATATAATATTATTATGAGAATTCTCTAAGATAAATATTTGCCCACCACACAGCTTGTTTCCTTATGTTGAATTACTACCCTTTATTTAATTTCCCTCTCTATTAGAATTAAAAAAAAAAAAAAGATAAATATAACACATGTATGTATTATGAGGCCTAACATAATACATGTATTTAATATGAGGCCTATCAATGAAGAAAACATTAATAATCTTTTCCTCTTCCCTCTGGTCTTACTTGCCTATAATAACCAAACAAACAAATTTGCTAGACTCATATGTATTAAATAGGCCATTTGCATGCATTATTTCTTATTTTTTTCTCTTTCTCCTCCCCTTCTTCCTTTTCATCTTCCTTCTTTTCCTTCTTTATTTGGAATTATAAGTGCCCATAACTATGGAACTTACTTTTTCTTCTTAAGAACAAAATGTATACATGTAGAATATTTCTTCCAGCTCATTTTTAAAATGGGTTTCTCTTTAAAATGTACAGGTATATAACTATCCCAGAGGAAAAGAGAGGATGAGGTGGCTAAAAAGGCTACTTACTACAATAAGTTTACTTCACTTTAATAGAATACATGCATTCATGAATGGGATAATGTATATTTCTATATCATTTTTTCTTATTGCTCAGTTAAGTGAAAATCAAACATTAATGATTAAAACTTTTTCCTCCTTTCAACTTATAGTTATCTGAATCCTGGTTCAATGTAATTTTAAAGCAATTAAATCAGGGTTTAAAATTTAGAACCAAAAGTAAACAAAATTGAAATGAGTTAAATAAAAATAAAAAATCAATGACGTTAGAATTTGTCATACTTAAAAAAAATATATTAATAAATGTCTACTTTCCCCATTCCTGACTTTACTGAGATCTTTCAGTGAGGGTGCTGGGTTTCAGTGAGTGATAAAGTTAGTACATTCTTTTTAATCAGTTTTGCCTTGTCTTTCATACACTAAACAGTTGAACATGAAGTATATTTTAGGATTTCTTGTGCAAGACAGGTTGATCTGAACTGGACATGGAAGAATGGAAAATTTAAGACAGCTGCCTATGTCTGAGATATACTGTGTGGTTTCAACCAGACTGGCTCAAAAATACACTAGCTTCTATGAGGTTATAACCCCAATGAGAAGGAGTCTATATGTCTATTTTTGTTTATGTACAATACCTGCTTCTACTCACTATAAATATTGAGCTCTGTGATGTGAATCAAATAAATAGCAAAGATAGATTTTTGGTGGTTACCCAAGCATATTTCTATGAATAGAGATTGTTTTTACTTGAAAAAAGAGGAAGGGACCACCAAGTAGCCTTCAAGATTTGCAAAAATAAATTTTAATATGTTATTTCTACTTTTAATTATCATTTCATAGCAGTTTTTATTTAAATTCATCTTCATTCAACAGACCATCTGTTATTTAGTATTATTCCTTTTCTTTGTTCCTCTGGTTGTCTGGTCTCTCAGTTTCCATATATCTTACATCTTCCTTCCCTACATAATCATTTCTGGGAATTGTGCCTCTAGGCTACTGGATTATAGATTTTTTCGATGACAAGGTTTTTTTCTGATTGAGGTCTTCATTTCCAGAACCATGAAGTGTTCTCTGTACACATCAGATGCCATTTAAAGGCTTGTTGTACAAACATAATTTGATTAAGTGGGGACGATTTTTATTTTTGCCAACTTATTAGACATATATTCCATTTATTGATTCACATTTTTCCTGTGGTTTTTACCAAAGTAAGTTAGTATCACACAGTTGTAAGTAGTTGCCCCACCTCAGGCTATCTTTGGACTTCACATCCACTCTAGGAGAATAATATGCGGAAGTATCTCGTCATTCACCTATCGACATCCTTGTGGGCGCCTCTTCAACATTGGGACAAAGAAATCACCTAAAGATCTCCATAATGTCAAATGATTCAGACTATGAACAATATCCAGGTATTATTTTTTAATCCAAATGTCTCATATCATTTTAATGAAAGTAAAAATTTTAGTTATTTTTGGCTATCATCGCTGTTGGTTATAAGATAGGGCTTAATTATAATATAATTATAATGTAGATCAAAAGTGTAATTAAGCAAATGCTTTCGGGAGAAATGGATGGGAAAGTTTATTTGACTGTCTTTTCTCTGATTTTTTTTTTTATTGCTACTATTATTATTATTATTTTTTTTATTGCTACTATTGGAACCCTGGTGCAGTGGTTAAAATCTCAACTGCCAACCAAAAGGTTGGTAGTTCAAATCTACCAGCAGCTCTTTAGAAACCCTATGGGGCAGTTCTACTTTGTCCTATAGGGTCTCTATGAGTCAAAATTGACTTGACGGCAACAGGTATTGCTACTATACTGCTATTAAATTTGCACTTCTGGCTATTTTTTTTAAAAAATAAGAATAAATCTCTGAAATCAAGCTATAAGCTCATTTGGTTATCAATACTGTAAATTAATTACATAATTTCCATGCTAAAAGTAATCATAGAGCAGGCAGAAACAATCCCTATTGTGGACTTGGAACCACCTCTAAGCCTTCCTCCTCCTCCTCCTTCTTCAGAAGATGTGTGGGACCCAATTCCTGAAAGTACCAGCAGGGGAGGTAAAGTGCACATACCAGATTTTATTCATTTATATTCTCTCTCTGTTACTTTCAGATACGTTTTCTGCTGATTTTAGTATTCTCTAGTGTTTTATATTTGGGTATTTTTACATTTAGAGAAAATATAGACATTTAAACATTTTCAAAGCACATACAGAAATATTAATAAGCATATTAAAGGACAATGAAGACATTTGGCAACAAAAAAAGACATCTGTCCTAATTCAGACTTACTTCAAAAATTCAGCAAACTTACAAAAGAGAGCAAGAAAAAAAAAAAAAGTAGAACATTGTACGTTTGCCTCCTTTTGATCATGATAAAAATTAAAAATATTTAGTTAGAGCAGGATTTCTATACTTTGGCATTACTGACATATTGGGCCAGATAATTCTTTGTCCTGTGCGTTGTAGGACTTCCAGCTGCATCCCCAGCCTTGACCTACTAAAATCCAGTAGCACTCTGTTGTGACAACTAAAAAAGTTTTTGAACATTGCCAGTTGTCCTTTAGGTGGAAAAAACGCTCCTGGTTGATAACTGCTGAGTTATATTTTTAGAAGTTAAAGAAATGTTTTGGACATTAGATTATGAACATAAACATTCTCTTTGATGGCAGCTTTTCACCTTGTTGCAAAAGTAGAGTCCTTCTTAAATATAAGAAAATAATTTTTTAAATAAGAGTATATAAATTTTTTTCTTGAGGGAAGTAAACATATCAACAAAAGTAATTTAAGCAATAATGTTTAAAAGTGAAGACTCTAAAGTGTGGAAATGTTATATTTTATTTTTGCACAGTTGAATCAAATTATGGATATTGTTGATCCTAAAGCCAAATATAATCTGGCTAAAATATTCCCTTAAATTTATAGTAATTCTTTATTATGAGAGGAATATGCTATTCTTCACTGGATTCAGATGAAGAATTTTGTCTTGATAATAATACAGGCTTAAAATAATTAAGCATTTTCCCCTTACTTTGATCATAATAATGGAGATATTGTAACCTGAATTGGAATATATCTTGAAACTAAAATTTTTCTCTGTGTCAAGAGTCCCCAACACTGCCATCAGGTTTGGTATTTTGCTAGGATGGCTCACAGGACTCAGCTTATAGTTATACCTACAACTATGATTTATTAGAGTAAAAGGATACCAAGCACAGCCAGCAAAAGGAAAAGGCACATAGAGCGAAGCCTGGGAGAGACCGGGCACAAGCTTTCAAGGGACTGTTCCCAGTGAGGTCAAACAGGGCACACACTATTCAACCAGCAACAAGTTGTGGCAACATGTGTGAAATATTGCCAACCAGGAAAGCTTGTTAGAAACTCGGTGCCCAGGGTGTTTATTGGGGGCTGATTACAAAGGCAGTTTATTGGGGCCTGATCATTTATACCTGGCACATACAAAAGGTCCAGACTTCTGGAAGGAAGGAAAACAAGTGTTCGACATAAACTATATCATTAAATAAGCTAATGGTGGTGGGAACCCTCCCAAAACCTAAGTTCCCAGGCACATGCCAAGGGTCAACCTTGTAAGCAGGCCTGTCAAAGGATCGTACTCAGCCTGCTACATTAACTCTTCTGTACAGCCTGTTAAATAAATTTTCCTTTTTTTTCTCACTCAGTCTACACATTAGACATTATCATTCAGAAAATTCAGGATATTTTGGAAACAACATGTAATGGAAAATAACGATAGTGTTCTTTCAAATAATAGGAGCTCACACTGTTTCTGATATCACTCTCTCTGTTTTATAGCTTCTCCGACTCGCTTTTCTCTATGTGGGATAATTGCTGTGATGCTGGGAATCTTCAGCCTGCTGCTGTTGGTATTGTGTGGATTCTTTGGTTTTCAGTGTAAGTCTGATTAATTGGGGGATTAGAAGGACTAGACTAGAAGTCATCAGTGCTTATCAGATTATCAATTTCTTTAAGCACATTTCATGTTGTCTTTTTTTTAATGAATGTTTTCTGCAGCACAGAAGAGAGAACAAGAAAAAATGACATTAAAGTATCACAATCTTTTACTATATGGATGAACTTGACCTTGTGAACTCACAACACTATACATTTTTTCAAGAGAAATTTTATGATTATAATTTTTAGAGAAGGTATTGAGAGTAATGATTTATTGTTTTAAAAAATTGCAACTCATTCAGAAATTTAGCTTGAATTTGCAACTGTCTGCTCCTTTGAAGGAAACCCTGGTGGTGTAGTGGTTAAGAGCTACAATTGCTAACCAAAAACATCAGGAGTTCAAATCCACCAGGCCCTCCTTGGAAACTCTATGGAGTTCTGCTCCGTCCTATAGGGTTGCTATGAGTCAGAACTGACTCGATGGCTATGGGTTTGGGTTTGATTTGGCTCCTTTGAAATAGAAAGTAACTTGTTTTTACAATATGTTCGAATCATTCATGCCTCCAGCAGCCTAGATTAGATATATACAATGTTTTTATCATTATTGGAGCCGTGGTGGCCCAGTGGTTAAAAGCTCATTTACTTATCAAAAGATTAGCAGTTCAAATCCACCAGCTGCTCCTTGGAAACCCTAAGGGGTAGTTCTACTCTGTACTACAGTGTCGCTATGATTCAGAATTGACTCCATGGCAATGATTTGGTTTAGTTTTTTTTTTTTTAAATCATTATTAACATTATTTTCAACGTTTTATTTAAAAATGGTAGTTTCTTAGTAGTAACATTAATGTACAACTTAAAGTTCTAAAATTTTAATTAAAAGAAAGTTACTGTTGAGTCAATTCCAATTCATAGCAACCCTATAGATATACATATATACCTGTATATGTGTGTGTATACACTCTACATCATTCTGTTATTTATATTTTTTACAAATTCAGAATAACGTTTCCACATTTAGTCCAAATATAAACATTGAGTCCAAAGACATGCATTAAAATGAAAGTTCTATTCTTTAATATTATGAAGTAATTAGAGGCACTTACAAATCATTAAAGTGGAAAGTGTCGTTGTTATCTTTCAAAAACTTACGGGGAAAAATAAGAAGTGAAATTTGAGACATTAAATCAACCACACATGATGCCAAAATATTTGAGGACTTCGTTTTTGTTGTTGCAGTCGTCGTTTGTTTTGAGGTGAATTATTATTTAATATAGATAAATTCAAACATCTTGTAAGTAATGGAGATGATATTTAAGATTGAAGCATAGATTTTAGAAATAATATTGGATAAAGCAAAACATACTTAACTAAATGTCTATATAATTTCTTTGAGGAAAAATTTATTAAGGAGTAATGATATAGTAAAATGAACTCTATAGTAAGCTAACCGCTTTGTTTGCAACATGCGCTTTATACGTGTTTTGAAATCTTGTCTTTAGACTTTCAAAGTCTTCAGGGATCAGAGAGCAAGATGAAGAGTCTTAAACAATGGATTGGGTCTTTCCAAAAGAAAGCAGAAATGTTTATTGAGACCCAAAAAGTTCTCGACCAAAATAAAGGTACTGTTAGAGATGGAACAAACTATCTTTTCAAAATGCTAGCTTGTTTTTCTTGTTGCAGCCCTAAAGTGTATGATTCCATCATGCAGTAGAGAGCTCTTTAATACAGCAGCATGGCCGCTTTGATGACATCTTCCCTGTTTTATTCATGTTAGCTCCTGAAACTGAAGGAATCTCCCATTTTAGCAAATGTAGCTTCCTATTTTAATCACACAGATTATCCATTCGCTTAGTCATGCCCATTTATTAAATGCTCCCTACATTCCAGCTTCTGTGCTGGTGATCAATGATAAATACAATATGAACCCTTCCCTTGAGAGGCTTTGAGAAAAACATGCAAACAAAAAATAAACCAGTGTGTCAAGGGGTATGATGAGATATGTACAAGGTGTTCAGGGAGTACAGAAATGGAAGGAATTAAATATGTGAAAAAGAACAGTGTTTTTGTAGTTTCCAAATTCCTCCTTAAGGAATTCCTCTCCTTAAGGAGAGGAGTTTAAAATACCAGAGTGATCATAAAGCTTCTTTTGTGCTAATTAAACTATAATATAAAAACAGTCTTTGTTCATCCTAAATACATTTTGTATAAAGGTCTTTTTTATGTTAGTTTTTTACTCGTGAGGCACTGAACCTATGTTGAATGCTGAAGTCAGTGATTCCAGAGTCCTTAGTGGTTGGCCGTATCAAAAGTTTGGTTTCTAAGAAATTGATTGTTTCAGTCAGAGATTAGACCAGTTCAGTAGGGAAGGAGACCAAAATTAAATTATTTGTATATTTTGTCACTTGATCATTATCATTATTTTGTCATGACTTTTGAAATAGTATAAAAACTGGCTAAAATGCACATCTTCATCTAATGTCTTGGTGTCCCATATAGAAACTCTGCAATGGATCCAAAACCAGAATGTCTATCTCATTGAGGCTCTACAAGAACTTAAGGCTAACCAAGGTAATTTGGAAGTGAGAACATTCTGACCTGATAATAATTTTTAATAACAGTCTCATTAGCATAGGGAGGAAAAGGTATGAAGCAATAAGGCCTTGTTTGTGGGAATCTGCGGACTCTGAGTTGCTATAAGTATTTTCTTTCCTAGGAGACAGATGTGGACCTTCTCTGCATCACTGGATGCAATACAGAGACCACTGCTACCACCAAACCATGGAAATGGTTTCTTGGTTAAGCTGTTCTGATCTTTGTGTCTCTTTGAATGCTACATTTTTAAAGACAGAAAGGAGCAGATTACTGGTGAGATTGAATATCATTCTTTAATTCTGGGATAAGAAAATATAGTATTTACCAGCTGAAGGAAGGGTTCACCTGCAGCTCTAAAGCAAAGGAACAGAACATTCTCTTGCTCCATTTTTTACTTATCTTTTCCAGGTTTACTGCACTTCAGAAAACTAGCCTCTTTTCTTTTCCTCAGCACACCAGGCATCCCCTCAATGTAGGACTGTTATATTAGCTGCTTCCTCTGCCGTCAGTGTTTTTCCTTCAGATATAACCACGGTTAACTACTTCATCTTCTTCAGGTGTTTATTCAGTTGCCATATTCTTAAGGAGACCTGCCCAGACAACCCTATTGCAACCTCTGTGTTAGTGCCCCTCGCCGACGCCCTCCCCTGAGCTCTCAATCCCTCTTACCCTGTTCTAACTTTTTTCATAGCACTTGTGACCTTCTCACATACGATATAATTTACGTATATCGTTTATCTCTGTCTGCCCCTACCACCCAACACCGAGCAAAGATTTTTATCATTTTTTGTTCAGTGATGTATTCCAAGCTTGAAGAACAGTGCCTGGCCCAGAGTTGAATAAATGATTAAATGAATTAAAGAAAGTAATTCATACTGTGGTATAGTGTCCTATTGAATACGAAACTTTCTCTTAGCCATCTCTTTAGTTTCTTTGTATTTAATTCATGGTTTGAAAAACATACAGACCCTGCAGTGCTGGATTTTTTTTTTTTGATGTTTACTTTATTAGTGGGCATATGTAGGCTGCCTTGTTTGTATGATTCTCCCCTTCTCACTTGACACCAGCATCATATTTGTCATCCCTAATGCACTTTTAGTATTAGGGAATCACTTTTGAGTATTTTGGTTCCATGCAGAATTTCCTGAAGTTATTTAAGGCAAATCGTACTTGGCTTGGGTTATCTTATAAAGAAGAAGACAGTGACTGGAGGTGGGAGGATGGTTCCTCACCTTCTCTTGGCCTGTAAGTTTATAGTATTTAATCTAATTCTGTATTCCTTTCTCAATGTTTTTTGCTTAGAGATTGGGGGAAATAGAGACAGTTCCTGGGAATAGAACACAGATGGCTTTGTTTCTTGCTTTTGCTATTTTATATTCTGTTGTGAGCCATTTTATAAATCAAAAAGTCACTTATATATTTCATAATTTGTACAAATAGGCCTCTATTATTGGATGATTTGATTGATTAAAATTTTTGGTAATAAAAATAATATGGGAAGGAAATGATTATATGAATTTTGGCACATCTTTGGTATTTTTATTGGGAAGAAGTCAAGAATTGTTATCCCCGGGCCTTTATTTTAATGGTTTTAAAAACGTGGTGTTAAATAGCTCTCCAGAAAGGTTGCATTAGACAATTATGGCACAATACATATCATACTGTTTCATTGCTCTGTGCCAATATTAATCATGTTCTAAAATTCTTACCATTTGATAGATGATTGTGTTTATTTTTGTTCTTTTATGCTCTTCGGATGTCTACTGACTAAGCATTTTTCTATAACCTTTGTCAATACTTTTGCCCTTTTCTTTTTTTAAATCACATTTAGCTTTTATTCTTTGTATGCATTTTTTATATATCAAGTTTATAACCTTTCGGGCATGTGTCTTGACTTTTTTTTCTTTAGTAATTTGCCATTTAAGTTTATTTGTTTTTATTATGTGAACTAATGTTTAACATTTAAGTAGACTGATCTATCAGTTATTACTTTTGTACATTTTCTTTGCATTAATGCCTTCCCCATGTTCACTCAGAACACATAAAGGTGGATCTATGTATGACTCTAGTTCTTTCATTACTATTTATTATTATTCAAATTGTCTTTAATACATTTGAACTTTATTTTGGGTTGTTAGGCAAGATGTTAATGCATGTATGTGTGTGTGTATACAGGTAGCTATCTCTGTGTATTTTCACCAGCTAATCAATTATCAGAATACTGTTTAATGGTTGACTATTTTTTCTTCACTGATCTTAATGCCATGTTTATCATATACTCAAAATTTATTTATATATATGGATATGTTCCTGAATTTGTTTGTACTGTTCCATTAAATTGTGACTTTATTCTTATTTTCATAATAAATCACTTTAATTATTGGTATTTTATAATTCAAAAGCTCTCCTATATCTCAACCCTGTACAATGTTTGGCACATAGAACACTCATTAGGTATTTGTTGAATTAATGAAATTATTGAATTAATGAATAGAGCAATATAACAAACATATTTTGGCAATTTATTTTTCCAAACAATTTTAGAATTTCTTAGCATTTAGTATTTGATAGCATTTGCGCTATGACATTTATCTTAGTCGTAGCTTTTAAGTTGAAGTACTATTGCTATGATTTTCAGCCTAAACGTTTTCTTCCACTATTTTTTTCTCACTTATATTTTATTTATATAGTTTGTTATTTATGTGAGTATTTCATATCTTCTGTAAGTATGTGAGATCTTTGAAAACAGTGAGAGCATCTTTACATCTTTGTGTTGACCACAGTGCCTGGTATAATGGATTTCGTGTAGTAAGTTCTTAAGTAATGTTATTTGATATGAACACACCAACTGTGGTCAGTGACTTGTGTTTTCTCAATTTCCCAGGGGTTTACCAGAGCCGAGTCTGGATTTCCAGGGGAAGTGTGTGTATCTAAAGGCACACACCATCGGCATTGACAACTGCACCACGTCCTCTTCATGCATGTGTGAGAAGACTGTACTAAACACTCAGAAGTAGGAGATTAATGAAAAGCTATGACATTCCAGATTCATGATCTGCTTGTCTTCATTGATGTTGTTATTTTTAGCTCATGTTATGTGTAACTCTGTTTTTCATGGCAGAAAATTGATCGTTGAGTTTCAGATAGAAGAAGACAGGGCATAACATTAAAGGGGGTGGGGGGGGGAATATCAGGGTAGTCCGGAAAACTTAGAAATTTCAGAACTTCCTTAATTTTGTGAGAATTATATAACTGATCTAATAAACATATCATTTGTCTTGAATACTTAAAACTTTTTTGAATCTTTTTTTTACATTTCAAAATCTATTTCTTCTTTTGTATTTGTGACCTTATGGGGGAGAGCCTTTAGAACAGTTGTGATGAAAAATATGTGATTACGCAAAATAACATTAAAAAAGGAGTTCTCCTCCCCTCCCTCCCCAATCCATTCATTTAAGAAGCTGTGTTGCACTATCTTGACAAAAGAGGGCACTATGAACACAGGAATCCAACTAACAGCCCAGCACACAAAAAGAATTTTTCGTGTATACTAAGCTGCTTCTGTGAAGATTTGTTGACACCCTGTGACACCATGTGACAGAGTAGAATGTCCCCATAAGGTTTTTTTGGATAATCTTTACAGGTAGAGATTGCCAGGACTTTCTCTCGCAGAGCTGCTGGGTGAGTTACAGTCTAGAAAACTATAAGGGGCAGTTGTATTCCATCACATGGAATCACTATGAGCCAGAATTGACTTGATGGCACCCAACGACAAACCTACTATAAGAAGAATAAAGAAAATGAGAATCAAAATATTTAAGCTAATAAAAATTTCTCCCAAAACACAAAACCATGAAATAGATGAGAATTGTAATACAACACTCCAGGGGGGTTTAAATACGATAAAACAAATAAAAATCAAACACTTGGATCAAAAATCTATGTTAAGTTATATGTACTATATATATAAAAAAATATATATACATACATACATATACCTATATATGTAAAGAAATGCAACAATTCTTCATTTTTCTCCCATTTTCATTGACCGATTGTAGAGAATTTTGTCATCTAAATCATTGATTTTACAGCTCTAAGCCTCTTTCTGTAAGGGTCCTTCATTCAGCCTCTTTCAGTCTCAACATTTTTGTATAAATCTTTGGTATATATACTTTTCATTATAATGCAAACTTTTTCTGAAAATATACAATGTTAAAAAACATCCCCCTTCATCAAATTTTTACTTCCTACATTTCAGTTACACCTATTACGTCGGAATGACATGCCCCAGTTCTTCTGACCATCAAAGCTTTTCCAGGTTCCTTTATGTGTATTTTCACAGTGTATTTACATCTGCATACTCTATCATGCTATATATATGCTGATGAGCCCTTTCTAAGCTGTTTTAAGTACTACTTATCTGACAATTATAGGCAAAAAAGGGTCTCAGAAAAATTGGACGGATGAGACAAAAAATGTCCAAAATTAGATGGTCAAGATCACACACAATTTGGAAAATAAAGGTGTGAACTAACAATGTGTCCCTGAAGATTAAGGAACTAGGAAGTTTCTAGTCTTCGATTTTTGAATGAATTCTCAATAATGCTCCAGTTGATATGTGCTTTGTCCTTTTGCTTTGAGAATCAACCTGCACATTTTTTGCTTTAATTCTCTAACTTTACTGAAAAAGTCTTCCCTAAATTTAATCCCAATTTACCAAAAATAAAAGATGGTAAGTGTATAGATCTATGCTTTATCATAAAAATCTTAGAAGAATTTATGTATACTCAACACAGCTTTTGAATTGCAAATATTGACTTTATTTTATTCTTTTATGACATTGATACCAAGAGTTAGGACAAATCAAGGGAAGGTAGTAATTAATTTTAAAAATAATGTGTATCTTTATAGAGATTCTCAAAAGCATTTTAAAGAAGGCTGGTCTCTCTCTGGAGAGAATTTTTATTTTTCTTCAGAATTTTAGAAATGGAAAAGGAGTAGAAAATTTTACAGAAATTTACATTCCTATCTCATCAAAATTGAAAAAAAGAGACATATGGAAGGTAGACTCTTCATCTAATTCCCTCTCATATTCTATTCATGTCATTCCCCCTGACTAAAACTCTCTTTCTTACTTTTGACTGACACGTTTGTAATGTTACTTTCAGAGCATAAGAAAATGTTACCTAATCCCTTAGAGTTAGTTAGTCAGTGTTAAAACATTATCTAAATCTGTAACAATTAAAATTGTTTGTGGGAACTTCTCTTCCATCTATGATGGAGTAGTTGACAACTGACTCACACTCTTGTCAAGAAGAATTGAAAAATCAGAAAAAATACCAAAGGAAATTCACATTGAAAAAATCAGAGTGTTTATGAAGCAATCAGGACTTGAGAGGACAAAACATCAGAGCAAAGACTGTGGTACAGAGAAGTGAGATGAAAAGGGCAGGAAGGTCATTAGCACTTTTGACTATCTCCGGGGGGTGACTATCTCCTGGGGCTAGTGAGGCAAAATTAGTCATCTTGAGGGTCCAAGGATATGACGAAAAGTTTATGGAAGAAATGGATCCAGAGCTTGATCAGATTTTTCCTTAAAATCTTTACGAAGTTCTGAATCTGTGGAGGGCAGGAAGCTAAAAAGCCAGCTGGTAGCCTCTGGAAAATAGGACATGCTTGTCATCAGTATCAAGGTGACAATGTGAAAAGGATTTGGGTTCACAAATGAAAAAAAAAGATATTTAAGACATAGAAATAGTGTATTCAAAGGTACTGTTTTCTTTCTTAATGTTTTTCATATGCTCTATCAAGCAACAAAAACAAAAGATAAAGTATTTGTTGACTTTCAGAGGCTATGAGAAATTGCATACAGCAGTAGTGGCACAAACCATTAAGTGCTGGACTTACTACCAGCCTGCAGGTTGGCAGTTGGAACCCACCCAGAAATGCCTAGGAAGACAGGCTTGACAATCTGCTTCCTAAAGGTCACAGCCTTGAAAACCCTAGGGGGCCTGTTCTACTCTACACACATGGGGTTGCCATAAGTTGGTATCAACATAAATCCTACACTCAGGAAACACTTATGAGTGAGATACAACCAGTACAATAACTAAATATATGAGTATCAGAAAAGGGAGCAGAAGAATAGCTGTATGTGTGGGCGGGTGAGTGCTTGTGATAGGCACTTCTGCTCACACCATTAGGTATGCAGTACGTGCTAGTGTTGCCAAGGCTGTGGTATATCTTTGTGGCTTTGAGGGAGGCATAGTTCAGCCTGTGACAGGAATATGGTCAGAGGTGCTGTTTACTAACAATTTAGCAGAAATGATGACAGAAATTATGTGTGAACTGCTTAACGGAAAGGTTTAAAACCCTGTTATTTCTGAGAATATATTTTTTGAAAACAAAAAATACTACAAAGAAGATAAAATGGGAAACTTTTCTGGACAATAAAGTGAATAAGGCACTGATAGAGAAAATGAGATTGATCTAAAGAAATTCATAAACATGTTAGAAAAGAGGAAGAGGAAAAAATTAGGTTTCCACACTTATCAGAATAAAAAATTTGACCATCTGTAAGTTTTGTGGAGAGTATGAAAACTTAGGAATTAGTTGATATGACTTGTATCAATCACCTTTTTATTAGAAACGATTTAATACCTATGAACTTATGGATTACCATTAATTACATTTACAACCACAATCACAATGTGAAATTTGATGTTCTAAGTGGGTTCACCAGAAAGAAATTTAAGTGTCTCATTGTGAACCAAGGGCTGAAAATGACTTTACAAATTTATTTAAAAGATTATGCATCTCATTCTGCTGAGGACTAATTCCTTTTTAAAAGTCCTTTAATTTTTTAATTAAACATATGTACACACTGGATTTTAATGTGTGCATAAAATTTTGTATTTTTTTTCTGGTTTTACAAGTAATATTAAAATGTAAAAATAATATTACGGGACTTACTATTCCTATTGTTTTTTTTTTTTTTTCTTTTCCTGGTTTGTTTTAAAAGTAATTTAAGTCTGATTAATTACTATAGACCAAGAAATTATACTTTAGAAACTTGAAATTTCTTCTATACGGAGATAAAGTCTATAGAGGATCAATAAATAAAAATGTTAGGGCAAATTAGATTTTAATTTATTGGACTAAATATTTATACTAAATGCCACATTTCATTCTAAGCTCAGCATTTTTGCTTTTCATTTTGGTGAAATAGATTTGTCAAAATTCCTTGGACCTGACAGAAGTGAATATCTTTGGAGTATAGGACACAGAATCAGCTATGACTAGTTGAGAAAGAAAGGGGAAGTACGAGGTTAAATTCCTAAAACCAGTGGAGGGCAAGATTTCCTTAAATACGTAGCTTGAAATCTAGTTATATTCTAGAAAATCTGACCTAAAATCATCGAAATTGGAGTTTCATTTCTGAAATGCCTCAAGTGGATAGAGCACTTAGCCCTGGGTTGGCATGACTTTTAATTTTTTTAAAATATATTCTTCTCTATTTCTCCTTTAAGAAAATTATGCATATTAGTTAAACGAGAAATTTGTAAGCAATTCTGCTGTAAGATTAAAGGCTTGTCAGAGTCAAGCTGCTCCAACAAATAGAATTAACAGATCTTATTGGGTTTAAGGATGCTACCAAAGAAAACATGGTAGGACTGGGCTTTTCTAACTAAATCCATATATTTGGCTTGGAATGTATAAATGTGCAGTATACCTTGTTGTGAATTAGTGATATTAGGCTGTAGCAATAGATTTACTCTTGAGAACCTGAATGTCCATGATTTATGTGGTTCAGCAAGACAAACACAATCTTTCTTCCTTCCCTTCCTTTAATGAACCAAACCGAATCCTTTGCCATTGAGTCGATTTCGACTCATAGCGACCCTATAGGACAGAGTAGAACTGTCCTATAAGGTTTCCAAGGAGTGGCTGGTGGATTTGAACTACCTAGGCTTCTCCCTTTTAATATTCAAATAAAATTATTCTTAGAAATTCTGTGAGGAATATTTCTGTTGTGACTTGTCAGAGCAGACCCTTCCATGAAGATCATAGAAAGATATTCATTCTCTTGAACAGGAAGGATTTGAGCTTGTCTCCAATTTTAATAACCTTTCATCAGTAAGGTTATGACTTATCTCAAATAGGAATCCTATTTACATTAAAAGAGGAATAGATATGACTCCATGTAAATTAAAAAATGTGAATTAATAGTGAAAAGATGGTTCAGATGTATTCCATATCCCATAAGAGTTTGGAAACCTAGATTTTTTTTTTTTTAATTGTGCTTAAGTTAAAGTTTACAAATCAAGTCAGTCTCTCATACAAGAAATTATATACACCCAGCTATGTACTCCTAGTTGCTCTCCCCCTAATGAGACAGCACACTCTTTCTCTCCACCTTGTATTCCCCATGTTCATTCAGCCAGCATCTGTCCCCCTGTGCCTTCTCATCTCCCCTCCAGACAGGAGCTGTCTACCTGGTCTCATGTGTCTCCTTGAGCTAAGAAGCTCACTCCTCACCATTACCATTTTCTACCTTATAGTTCAGTCCAAATCACTGTCTGAAGAGTGGGCTTTGGGAATGATTCCAGTCTTGGGCTAACAGAAGGTCTGGAGACCATGACCTCCGGGGTACTTCCAGTCTCAGGCAGACTATTAAGTCTGGTCTTTTTACAACAATTTGAGGCCTGCATCCCTCTGCTCTCCTGCTCCATCAGGGATCTCTGTTGTGTTCTCTGTCAGGGCAGTCATCTGTTATAGCCAGGTACCATCTATTTCTTCTGGGTTCAGGCTGATGTAGTCTCTGATTTATGTGGCCCTTTTTTTTTTTGTCTCTTGGGTTCATAATTACCATGTGTCTTTGGTGTTCTTCATTCTCCTTTACTTCAGGTGGGTTGAGACCAATTGATACATCTTAGATGGCCACTTGTTAGTGTTAAAGACCTCAGGCGCCATTCACCAAAGTGGGATGGAGAATGTTTTCTTAATAGATTTTATTATGCCAATTGACTTAGATGTCTCCCGAATCCATGGTCTCCGAACCCCCATCCCTGCTACTCTGGCCTTTAAGCCATTTGGTTTATTCAGGAAACTTCTTTGCTTTTGGTTTAGTCCAGTTGTGCTGACCTCTCCTGTATTGTGTGTTTTCTTTCCCTTCACCTAAAATAGTTCTTGTCTACTATCTAATTAATGAATACTCCTCTCCCTTCCTACCTCTCCACCCTCCTAACCTTCAAAGAATATTTTCTTCTCTGTTTAAACTATTTCCTGAGTTCTTATAATAGTGGTCTCATACAATATTTGCCCTTTTGCAACTGACTAATTTCACTCAGCATAATGCCTTCCAGATTCCTCCATGTTATGAAGTGTTTCATGGATTCATCACTGTTCTTTACTGATGTGTGGTATTCCATTGCGTGAATAGTGTGTGAATATACCATAATTTATTTATCCATTCATCCATTGAATGGCACCTTGGTTGCTTCCATCTTTTTGCTATTGTAAAAAGTGCTGCAATGAATATAGGTGTGCATATATCTATTCGTGTGAAGGCTCTTACTTCTCTAGTATATATTCTAAGTAGTGGGATTGCTGGATCATATGGTAGTTATATTTCCAGTTTTTTGAGGAAGCCCCAAGTTGATTTCCAAAGTGGTTGTGCCATTTTACATTCCCATCAGCAGTGTGTAAGTGTTCCAGTCTCTCCACAACCTCTCCAACATTTATTATTTTGTGTTTTTTGGATTAATGCCAGCCTTGTTGGAATGAGATGGTATCTCATTATATTTTTGATTTGCACCTCTCTAATTTTTTTTTAATGGCTAATGATCATGAGCATTTCCTCATGCATCTGTTAGCTGCTTGAATGTCTTCTTTGGTGAAGCACCTCTTTGTATCATTTGCTCACTTTTTAATTGGGTTATTTGTCTTTTTGTTGTTGAGTGTTTGCAGTATTATGTAGATTTTAGAGATCTGATGCTGATCGGAAATGTCATACCTAAAAACTTTTTCCTAGTCTGTAGGTAATCTTATTACTCTTTTGGTGAAATCTTTGGATGAGCATAGTGTTTGATTTTTGGGAGCTCTGAGTTGTCTAGTTTCTCTTCTGGTGTCTATGCATTGTTAGCAATGTTTTGTATACTGTTTATGCCGTGTATTAGGGCTCCTAGAGTTGTCTGTATTTTTTCTTCCATCGTCTTTATAGTTTTAAAGATTTTATATTTAGGTCTTCGATCCATTTTGAGTTCATTTTTGTGCATGGTGTGAGGTATGGGTCTTGTTTCATTTTTTTGTAGATGGATATCCGATTATGCCAGCACCATTAGTTAAAGAGACTGTCTTTTCCCCATTTAACTGACTTTGGGCCTTTGTCAAACATCAGCTGCTCATAGGTGCGTGGATTTATGTCTGAATTCTCAATTCTGTTCCATTGGTCTATGTGCCTGTTGTTGTACCAGTACCAGGCTGTTTTGACTACTGTGGCGGTATAATAGGTTCTAAAATCAGGTAAAGTAAGGCCTCCCACTTTGTTCTTCTTTTTCAGTAGTGCTTTACCTGTCTGAGGCCTCTTTCCCTTGCATATGAAGTTGGTTATTTGTGTTTGTATCTCATTAAAAAATGTTGTTGGAATTTGGATTGGAATTGCATTGTATCTATAGGTTGCTTTGGGTAAAATAGACATTTTTACAATATTGAGTCTTTCTACCCATGAGCAAGGTATATTTTTCCACTTATATAGGTCTGTTTTGGTTTCTTGCAGTAGTGTCTTGCAGTTTCCTTTGTATAGGTCTTTTATGTCTCTGGTTAGATTTATTCCTAAGTATTTTATCTCCTTGAGGGCTACTGTAAATGGTATTGATTTGGTGGTTTCCTCTTCGACATTCTCATTGTTGGAGCATAGGAATCCAACTGATTTTTGTGTGTTTTTCTTGTATCCTAGTATTCTGCTGAACTGTTCTATTAGTTTCAGTAGTTTTCTTGAGGATTCTTTAGGGTTTTCTGTGTATAAGATTATTTTATCTGGAAATAGAGATATTTCTACTTCTTCCTTGCCAATTTGGATGTCCTTTACTTCTTTATCTAGCCTAATTGCTCTGGCTAGGACCTCCAGGACAATGTTGAATAAGAGTGGTGATAAAAGGCATCCTTGCCTGGTTTCCGTTCTCAGTGGGAATGCTTTCAGACTCTTCCCATTTAGGATGATGTCGGCTGTTGGCTTTGTATAAATACCCTTTATTATGTTGAGGATTGGCTGTTGGCTTTGTATAAATACCCTTTATTATGTTGAGGAATTTTCCTTCTATTCCTATTTTACTGAGAGTTTTTATCATGGATGGGTGTTGGACTTTGTCAAATGCCTTCTCTGCATCAATCCATAAGATCATGTGATTCTTGTCTTTTGTTTTATTTATAGGTTATTTATATGATGTATTACATTAATTGTTTTTCTAATGATGAACCATCCCTGGATACCTGGTATGAATCCTACTTGGTCATGGTGAATTACTTTTTTGATATGTTGTTCAATTCTATTGGCTAGAATTTTGTTGAGGATTTTTGCATCTAAGTTCATGAGGGATATTGGTCTGTAATTTTCTTTTTTTTGGTATCTTTACCTGGTTTTGGTATCAGGGATATGGTGGCTTCATAGAATGAGTTCAGTAGTATTCCATCATTTTCTATGCTCTGAAATACCTTTAGTAGTAGTGGTGTTAACTCTTCTCTAAAAATTTGGTAGAAGTCTCCACTGAAGCCATCAGGGCCAGGGCTTTTTTGTTGTTGTGTTGTTGTTGGGGGTTTTTAAATTACCTTTTCAATCTCTTCTTTTGTTATGAGTTTATTTAGTGTTTCTATCTCTGTTTGTGTTAGTTTGGGTAGGTAGTGTGTTTCTAGACATTCATGCACGTCCTCTAGGCTTTCAGATTTATTAGCATACAATTTTTCATTGTAATCTGATATGATTCTTTTAATTTCAGTTGGGTGTGTTGTGATATCTCCCATCTCATTTCTTATTCAGGTTTTTTGCTTCGTCTCCTATTTTTCTTTTGTCAGTATGGCCAACGATTTATCAATTCTGTTAATTTTTTTCAAAAAACCAGCTTTTGGTCTTGTTAACTCAATTTTTTTTTTGATCTCTATTTCACTTAATTCTGCTCTAGTTTTTATTATTTGCTTTCTCCTTGTGCCTGAGGGTTTCTTTTGTTGCTGTCTTTCTATTTGTACAAGTTGTAGGGATGATTCTTTAATTTTAGCCCTTTCTTCTTTTTGGATACGTGCATTTATTGCTATAAATTGACTTCTGAGCGCTGCTTTTGCTGTGTCCCAGAGTTTCGGAGAGAAAATATTTTCGTTCTCATGGGATTTGATGAGTTTCTTTATTCCATCCTTATCGTCTTGTATAAACACAGTTATTTTTGAGTAGGGTGTTGTTCAATTTCCAAGTGTTTGATTTCTTTTCCCTAATTTTTCTGTTATTGATTTCTACTTTTATGGCCTTATTGTCCTTATGATTGGAGACCATGCTTTACAATATTTCAATGTTTTGTATTTTGTCAAGGCTTGCTTTATGACCTAATATGTGGTCTATTCTAGAGAATGTTCTATGTGTGTTGGAAGAGAAAGTATACTTGGCTATTGTTGGGTGGAGTGTTCTATATACGTCTATGAGGTCAAATTGGTTGATTGTGGCATTTGGATGTTCCATGTCTTTATTGAGCTTCTTTCTGGATGTCCTGTCCTTCACCGAAAGTGGTGTGTTGAAGTCTCCTACTATTATTGTGTATCTGTCTATTTCACTTTCAATGCTGTTAGAGTTTGTTTTACGTATCTTGAAGCCCTGTCATTGGCTCTGTAGATATTTAACACAGTTATATCCTCCTGGTATATTGTCACTTTAATCGTTATATCGTTTATGGTGGATTTAACTTTAAAGTCTGTTTTGTCAGAAATTAATATTGCCACTCCTGCTTTTTTTTATTGTTGTTTGATTTATATTTTTTCCATCATTGGAGTTTTAATTTGTTTGTGCCTCTAAGTCTAAGGTGTGTCTCTTGTAGGCAGCATATGGACGGATCATGTTTTTTTCTCCATTCTGCCACTCTCTGTTTCTTTATTGATGCATTAGGCCACTTACATTCAGCGTAATTATGCATAGGTATGAGTTTAGTGATGTCATTTTGATGTCTTTTTTTGTGTGTTGTTGTCAGTTTCTTTTTTCCACTGAATTTTTTGTTCTGAGTAGTTTATGTATTGTCTTTTATTCTTATTCATTGTTGTTTTTGTTTTTGCTGAGTCTCTATGTTTTTCTTGCATTTTATTTTGAGTTGTAGGATTGTTAGTCTCCTTTGTGATTATCTTAATATTTCCCCCTATTTTTCTAAATTTAAACCTAAATTTTATTTCTTTATATCATCTTCACTTCCTCTCCATGTGGAAGAACTATGACTACATTTTCTTAGTCCTTTTTCATTGTTTTGATGTTGTCATCTTTTACATAATGACATTGCTGTTTCCCTGTTTTGAGCTTTTTTTAAATCTTGATTTATTTTTGTGATTTCCCTGTCTGGGTTGATATCTGGTAGCTCTGTCCTGTGTTCTAGACTTGGGTTGATATCTGATACTATTGATTTTCTAACCAGAGAACTTCCTTTAGTATTTCCTGTAGTTTTGGTTTGGTTTTTACAAATTCCCTAAACTTCTGTTTATCTGGAAATATCCTAATTTCACCTTCGTATTTGAGAGACTGTTTTGCTGGGTATATGATTCTTGGCTGGCAATTTTTTTCCTTCAATGCTTCACATATGTCATCCTATTGCCTTCCTGCCTGCATGGTTTCTGTCAAGCAGTCCAAGCTTATTCTTATTTACTTTCCTTTGTAGCTGACTTTTCACTTATCCCTAGCTGCTCTTCAAGTTCTCTCTTTACCTTTGGTTTTGTCAAGTTTGATTATAATACCCCTTGGTGACTTTCTTTTGAGATCTACCTTATGTGGGGTTCAGTGAGCATCTTGGATATATATCTTCTCATCTTTTGCATTATCAGGGAATTTTCTGCCAACAAACCTGCAACAATCCTCTCTGTAATTCTGTTATCCCTCCCTTTTCTGGTACTCCACTTGTAGGTTCTTTCTCTTGATGGAGTCCCACATGATTCTTAGTTTTTCTTCCTTTTTTAAAATTCTTGTATCTTCAATCTCACTAATTCTGACTTCCATTTCCTCAATTCTGCTCCTCTGATGGTCTTTTGAGTTGCCTAATTCTGTAATTTTATTGTTAATCTTCTGAATTTCTGATTGCTGTCCCTGTATGGATTCTCACAGCTTACTAAATTTTTCATTATGTCCTTGAATAACATTTTTAATTTCTTCAACTGCTTTATTTGTGTGTTCCTTGGCTTGTTCTGTGTTTTTCCTGATCTTCCTGATCTGTTGAAGAATTCTGCATATTAATTTTTTGTATTATACCTCTGGTAATTCCAGGAAGACATATTCATCCAAAACATTACTTGATTCTTTGTTTTGAGATCTTGTTGAAGTGATCGTGGTCTGCTTCTTTATGTGATTTGATGTTGACTGTTCTTTCTGAGCCATCTACAAGTTATTGTATTAATTTATTTCATGTTTGCTTACTGTATCCTAGCTTCTTGTTTTGTTTTGATGTCCCCAAATAGGCTGCTTGAGTGACTAGCTTGATTATTTGTGCCTTTGAAGCTCTAATGTCTTATTACCTTATTACCTAGTGGCGAGAGCTGTTACTGGGTATATGATCCTAAGAGTCCATTAGCTTTTATTGTATGGATGCAGCTCAGGTGTCCAGATAGTTGGTCATCCAGTGTGTGGTAAAAGCTCTGTCCTACAGTCTTGTGGGGGGGATTTGTGTAGGCACAGGTATCTGTTTGCAGCAGGGCATCATACTCTGAACAAGGCAGCGGGCTGACAACCATCCCTCGAGTGGCTGGGAGGAAAGCATATCCCTGTTCCCTAGAGTGCACAGGTCAATGAATTCTGCAGCCAGACTATGGCCACTTAATGCTTTTGGTTGTAAGTACTGGGATGCCTCACATCCTTGGACCCTTGTCACGGATGGCTAGGTGACGTGGGTGGAGGCACAAATGCTCAGGCCCCTGATGTGGGTAGATGAGGACTGTGTAATAGGTGAAGTGGTGTCAAACATCAAAAACTCACCTTTGCACCGCACAGCTGAAACAGTTGAAGTCAGATCTCAGGCACTTGCACCATTGCAGCCTGCCGAAAAGGGCCTAATCTCCTGAAATGGGCCCACACAGGTCCATGCAGGGGTGAAAGATATTCAAAGTCTGCAGACTCTGTGCCTGGACTGGTGCTACTTCTGTCCTGAGCTCCCTAGCTTAGTGGAGCTGGCAGATTATTTTTTCCCCTGACAGTTAATTTATTCCTTCTCCAGGGCCAGGAGAATGGCTCAGGACACGCAGCAGAACCTACCCCAGGCCTAGGGAAATCAACAGCCACTGAAGCTGACTTGGGGGCTGGGAGCATGCTAAAATAAATGCAAATACTTAGCTTTTGCCGAGAGCACTGTTCTTCTCTGGTTCTGAAGGTGTAAGTACACTGTGCAGTTCACTGTCTCTCCCTGAGGAAACCACATCCTGAATGCTACCACCAGCCCCATAACAGTCACTTCAGGAGATTGTTCTTAAGGGACATCTACTTTTGCTGGGTCAGGCTCAGCAATTCCTCACAGCTTCTGAACTGCCTCTCCCTCCTCCTGCACCTCAGTCGGATTTCCTAAATTTGTCTTTGATGTTCAGGGCTTCTAGTTTGTCATGTATGTAATAGTTTCACTTGTTTTTTGGGTCTTTGTTGTAAGAGGGATCACAGGAAGCATTTGACTACTCTGCCATCTTGGCCCCACCTGTTAGATTTTTTTTTTCCTTATTTGCCTTAGGGAGTCACAGCTTCTTGTGAGGGTCAATATCTGTACAGCAACTTATCCAAATGTATTCTTTCCTGATAAGAAAACCCTAGTCATTTCTAAAGGAAGGCTAATGGTACAATGGTTAAGCTCTTGAGTGTTAACTGAAAGATCAGTGGTTCCAGCCCACCAGCCATTCCAGGGGAGAAAAGACCTGGCGATCTGCTCACATAAAGATTGCAGCCTAGGAAACTGTATAGGACAGTTTGACTCTGTCACATAGGTCAATGTGAGTTGGAATCTGCTTGACAGCACACAAAAATAATAATTTCTAAGTCATTTAACTTGTAAAAAATGTTAAAATATATTTTAATTAATTCTACTTTATACCAAAACCAAACCAAGCCCAGTGCCATCGAGTCGATTCTGACTCATAGCGACCCTATAGGACAGAGTAGAACTGCCCCATAGAGTTTCCAAGGAGCACCTGGCGGATTTGAACTGCCGACCCTTTGGTTCCCAGCCGTAGCACTTAACCACTACACCACCAGGGTTTCCACTCTACTTTATAGGGAATTCTATTTCCTTTATAAGTACATGTAAATACTTAAAAGACTATTTCCCTTATAATCTCACATGGGAATAATATTCTCCATAAACATATATATAAAAGAATGGATGATTTCCTTTTAAAAGTGTCTTTTGGAAAACGTTTTCTTTTTTAAAAAACATTTTATCTATTTTTGGTGGCAATACACACAATCAAACATACATCCATTCACAGTTTGTACATGCACAGTTCAGTAACATTCATTACATACCTTCATATTGTGTCACGATTCTCAGTATCTCTACTCATATTGTTTCATCAACATTAATTTAGGCTCTCTGCCCCGTAAAGTTCTCATTTGTGCTTTTGATTGACTATTGTCAGGTTAAACTCACATAGATAATTCTTTATGAGTACCATGTTCAATACAAACTTTTTTTTTATTAATTAATTGGGCTAAACTGTTGTTTAGTTTAACAATGGCTTCATGGGATAACTAAAGATTATTTCTAGGCATTAGTTTCCAGGGTTCCCACAGCCTCAATGAATCCACTTAGTAGTCTGGTTTCTGTGTGACTGTAAAGTTCTATTCCATGCTTTTCCTCCTTTTGATCAGGATTCATCTGTTGGGTCTTTGATCAAAACATTCAGTAATGCTAGCCAGGCACCATTCATTTCTTTTGGTCTCATGGTACTGAAGGTAGTATTTTATAGAGACAATTAAACATGTGGTGCATTTTGTACTTCAGGTCCTGGGTCTCCTTCTACTGGTGTTCCAGGTGAATAGAGACCAATGGTTGTGTTGGTCTTGGAGATTCTTTTCTATTTTAAGAACATTTGCCAATACCTTACTATGTGGCAGACACAGTTAATATTTTAAATGAATTCAGTTATTTAACTCTTACAGCAATCTTATGAGGGAAAGATTATCATAATTCTAATTTTATAGATAATGAAACTGAGGCCCAGAGAAGTGGATCAACTAGTCCAGTGTCACTGACCTGAGATTTGAACATGAGCAATCTGAAGTCAAATATCAAATAAATATCACTAAGTCAACCATGCTGACACAAATATTTGCTATTTGTTTTATCTGAATATGTTTTATTTCAATTTTGAAATAAGCATTTGGAGACACCATAGCTTTATTATTATTATTTCATTCAGTTTCAAAATTTTGTAGGAAATATGAAATTTTTAGATCAAGAAGTGATATCTATGACAAGAATGGGTTTTCTAGATTATCTACGTGATTATCAATAGGTTATTTACAAAAAATACTTAAAGTTTAGATCTGTATAAACGAGGGTTATTTCATAGCTAACTGCCATTTATAAGCTAATCTTTATAAATAATTTCGTAAAACTTTATATAATTTTATTTAAAATAAAACCTCGTTTTACTTATAGAAAATTTCACTGACTTCTATTACTTGTAAGTAATCAGTGCCTCCCTGGAATGCTTCATATATATTTCTCTTTACATGTTTCTTTCCTCCCTTGCATTTCCCAAATAACACATTTGCCAAACTGAGTGAGTCTCATTGAGTGGGAGCTCATTGTCCTTTGAAAATCTGATGGTTAAAATAATGATTTTTAGTGTATTTAAATCCCATCTCACTATTAAAACTGAGAATTAGCACGTTTTCACGTTTTAATTGATTCATGGTGGTTGTGTGTGTATGTCTATTTACACTTTCTGCCCATTTATGAAGATTGTTTTTTTCTTATTGATCTGCATGCACTCTTAATGTATGTGCCTAAACATCACTTAAGTTATAAAACATTATAAATATTTTATTTTTCTTTAATCTAGCCAAATCTATTCTTTTTTAAAGTTTGGATTCAATTTTGGATTTTCTTGGCCTTTCGCAAACAAAGATCAACAATGTATTTTCCTGTGTTTTCTTCTGTTTATGTACATATTGTTTACATTTAGTATTTCACCCACCTGTAGTTGTAGTTAGGTGCCATTGATTTTGTTCTGACTCATAGCAACCCTATGTACAACAGAATGAAACACTGCCTGGTTCTGCACCATTGTCACAATCATCAATGTGGTTGAGCCCATTGTTGCAGCCACTGTGTCAATCCATCTTATCCAGGGTCTTCTCTTTTTCACTGACCATCTACTTTATTAAGCATGATGTCCCCCAGACACTGGTCCCACCTAATAACATGTCCAAAGTAAGTAAGATGAAGTCTCTCCATGCTCACATCTAAGAAGCGTTCTGGCTGTACTTCTTCCAAGACAGATTTGTTTGTTCTTTTGGCAGGCCATGGTATATTCAGCATTCTTCGACAACACCGTAATTCAAAGGCATCAATTTTTCTTCAGTTTTCTTATTCATTTTCCAGCTTTCACATGCATATGGGACAACTGAAAATACCATGGCTCAGGTCAGGCACACTTTAGTCCTCAGAGTGACATCTTTGCTTTTTGACACTTTAAAGAGGTTTTTTTTTGCAGCAAATTTTCTCACTCCAATACATCACTTGATTTCTTGACTGCTGCTTCCATGGGCATTGATCGTTAATCCAAGTAAAATGAAATCCTTGACACCTTCAATCTTTTCTCCTTTTATCGTGATGTGGTTTATTAGTCCAGTCATAAGAATTTTTGTTTTCTTTATGTTAAGGTGCAATCCATACTGAAGGCTGTATTCTATGATCCTCATCAGTTAAGTTTTTCAAGTCCTCTTCACTTTCAGCAAGCAAGGTTGTGTCATCTGCATAACGCAGGCTGTTAATGAGTCTTCCTCATTCCTGATGCTGAGTTCTTCATATAACATAGTTTGACTCAAGTAATGTGCACCTTTCACATCCATTTGGCAACCATGCCCTCCCTCCAAGAGGCACTTTTGTAACTCTGTCATGCCAATTCCCCCAATTGTAACAAACATGTTGTCTTAGTCATCTAGCACTGCCATAACAGAAACACCACAAGTGGACGGCTTCAACAAAGAAAAGTTTATTGTCTCACAATCCAGTAGGCTAGAAGTCCGAATTCAGGGTGCAAGCTCCCGGGGAAGGCTTTCTCTCTCTGTTGGCTCTGGGGGAAGGTCCTCATCAGCAGTCTTCCTTTGGTCTGGGTGCATCTCAGTGAAGGAACCTCACGTCCGAAGGATGTGCTCTGTTCCTGGCACTGCTTTCTTGGTGGTATGAGTTACCCAACTCTCTGCTTGCTTCTCTTCTTTTTATCTCTTGAGAGATAAAAGGTGGTGAAGGCCACATTCCAGGGAAACTCCCTTTACATTGTATCAGGGAGGTGACCTAAGTAAAGGTGGTATTATAATCCTACCCTAATCCTCTTAACATAAAATTACAACCACAAAATGGAGGACAACCACAGAATACTGGAAATCATGGCTTAACCAAGTTGATAAACATATTTTGCAGGGGGAAGGGGGAGGTAATTCAACCTGTGACACATGTAAAA
The DNA here is from genome assembly GCF_024166365.1 of Elephas maximus indicus. Lineage (NCBI taxonomy): Eukaryota > Metazoa > Chordata > Mammalia > Proboscidea > Elephantidae > Elephas > Elephas maximus. The sequence continues at coordinate 69,197,595 of NC_064822.1, read as the reverse complement.
AAAAATTATCACAGCAGCACCTATGAAAATACCTTGAAAATATCTTTCGGGGAGGAGGGGAGGGTGCAGTTGGCAAATAAATGAGAAGGGGAGTGTTATTTTGGCAAGAATGCAAAGGTCCAGCTTCTCTGATTATTTGTTCACCATACAGATGGAGTAAGTATGGTGAAAGGATACAACCCTGACACAAAACTTTCCTGATTTTAAACCATGCAGTATCCGATTGTTCTGTTCGAACCACCTTCTCCTGGAATGTATAAATTCCACATGAGCACAATTAAATGGTCTGAAATTTCCATTCTTTGAAATATTATCCATACTTTGTTATGATCCACACAGTTGAATACCTTTGTGTAGTCAATAAAACATAGGTAAACATCTTTCTGGTATTTTCTGCTTTCAGATAAGATTCATCTGACATCAGCAACTGATATCCCTTGTTCCACATCTTCTTCTGAATTTGGCTTGAATTTCTGGCAGTTTCCTGTTGATGTACTGCTGCAACATTTTTGAATTATCTTCATCATAAGTTTACTTGTGTGTGATATTGTTTGATAATTTCTGCATTATGTTGGATCCCTTATCTTTGGAATGGGTGCAAACATGGATCTCTCCCAATCAATTGGCCAAGACCTGTCTTCCGAATTTCTTGGTATAGATGAGTGAAGGAGTCTAGTGTTGTTGAAACATCTTGTTTGGTATCCTGTCAATTCCTGGAGCCTTGTTTTCCAGCAATGCCTTCCACGCAGCTTGGACTTCTTTCCTCAGTACCATAGGTTCTTGATCATGTCCTGCCTTCTGAAATGGTTGAACATTGACCAATTCTTTTTGGTACAGTGACTCTTCATATTTCTTCCATCTGTTTATAATGCTTCCTGTGTCTTTCAATATTTTGCACATAGAATCCTTCAATATTGCAACTCAGCTTGAGAAATATTGAACAAGTTTTTCTTATTTGGTTTTCTAATTCTAGGTCTTGGCGTATTTGTCTTCTAGAGCCTCCCTTTGAAATATTCTGTTCATTTCTTTTACATCTTCAATTTCTTCATATTTGGCATTAGTGGTTGGTGAGTAAATTTGAATGATAGTTGTTTTAACCATTTTTTCCTTGTAGACATATGGATATTATCCTATCACTGACAGCACTGCACTTCAGGATAGCTCTTGATATTTTCTTTTTTGATAATAAATGCAACGTCATTCCTCTTCAATTTCTCATTCCTGGCGTAGTAGACCATATGATGTCTAATTCAAATTGGCCAATGTCAATCCATTTCACCACATTAATACCTAGGATATTGATCTTCATGTGCTCATGTGTTAGTATCATTTCTGATGACTTCTAATTTTCCTTGATTCATACTTCATACATTCCGTGATCTGACTACTAATGGATATTTACAGCTGTTTCTTCTCATTTTAAGTTATGCCAAATCAACAAATAAAGGTCCTAAAAACTTTACTGCATCCATGTCATTAAAGTCCACTCTAATTTGAGGAGGCAGCTGTTTTCCCAAGGGTGTTTTAAGTGCCTTCCAACCTGAGGGGCTCATTTTCTGGCACTATATCAATGTTGTGGTGCTATCCTTAAGATTTTCACTACCCAATCTTTCTCAGAAGTAGGTCGACAAGTCCTTCTTCCTAGTCATCTTAGTCTGGAAGCTCCATTGAAACCTGTCCACCATGGGTGACCTTGCTGGTATTTGAAGCACCAATCGTATAGGTTCCAGCATCACAGCCACAACAGTAAAACAAACTGACAAAAAAGTAGTGGACCCTAGCTATGTTTATTTTCCCAAAAGCATAGGCAGCTGTTTAAACACAATTTTTTGAATGCTTTATGATTTACTGTCTTACTCACTTAACTAACAAATATGGGGGCCTGGTGGAGCAATGGTTAATCATTCAGCTGCTAACTGAAAGGTTGGTGGTTGGAGCCCACTTATTGGCTCTGCAGGAGAAAGACCTGGTAAATTGCCTTTCATAAAGATTACAGCCAAGAAAACCCTATGGAGCAGTTCTACTCTGTCACATGGGTTTACTATGAGTCATAATGAACTAGATGGAACCCAGCAACACTATATGCCAAGGAATAAATGATAAGCAATGATGGAGATAGAGTCTAACTTCACAGAACTGGAATTTTTGGAGAAAATAACTATTGATCAAATAACCGCAGAAATTATTTTATAAGTACAATTTTGATGATTTCCTAAATGGAAATATTTATTATAATCATGGTGCAATGAGAAATATAAAAGGAGTAATTGGTCTCCTAGCATAAGGGTTACACGGAGATTTCCCCAAGTGAGTGCAGAATTAACTTACATATTAAAAAAAGAGAATCCCTATAGTTACTTGAGGCAATGGAGTTTCAATGGTAGAATTTTTGTCTCTCATGCATGAGACCTAGGTGCCATTCCTGGCCAATGAATCTCGTACAGAGCTATGCCCATCTGTCAGTGGAAGCTTGAGAGTTGCTATGATGCTGAACAGATTTCAGAGGAACTTACAGACTAAGATAGACCAGGAAGAAAGACCTGGTGATCTAATTCTGAAAATCAGCTAATGAAAACCTTATGAATTACAACAGAACATTGTGCAACCTAGAACCAATAGTGGGAATGGTGCAGGGCCAAGCAGCATTTCATTCATTTGTCCACAGGGTTACCACAGACAGGGCCAAAGTGAAAAAAGCTAACAATGACAACAACATTCACTTAGGCAAAGCAAAGATGAGGAGACAGTATTTTAGGCAAAGACATTAGATTGCGTAAAGTCCCGGTGTTGACATTAACAATGACCTATTCAATTAAGGGAGAATGGTGTGGCAAGAGCGTAAAGATAGGGGCAAGTGTAGTGTGAGATAGAGCTGGAAAAGCAGATGAGACCAGGCCAGAGGCAGACATCTTGAGAATTATTAATTAGTTTAAATAGGCCAGGCCTTGTAATTGACACAGGTATGTGGAGAGGTAGATAACTAGTAGAACGTCCAGTATTTTCTTGTTTAACAGTTTGGGAAGTGATGACATTTACTAATATGGGGATAGGTTTGGAGGGATAATATTGTTGCTTTCTTGGTTTTCATTTTGGAAATGTTGAGTTTTATTTATTAATATTTGAAACATTAAAGTAAATATTAATTGATAAGGAGTATATGAGCTGAAACAAAGGAAAAATCTTGTGAGCAGATATACATTTATAAATCACTTGCTTATAAGTGCAAATTGAAACCATGAGTGTTGGTGAAGATGCCATGAAAATACAGAATAAAGGAAAGAAGTGTTAAAGAAAACGGAGCGTTGAATGCTATTGAGAGCTCAAATAAAAGAGAAATGAAAGGGTCCATTTGTGAGACAGAGATCACTTGTGACCCAAAAGAGAGGTGATACCATGGAATGATAGGGGCGGGTATCAGGTTGTAGTAGGTTGAATAACCCAAAAACTCTTACTGTCAAGTCGATTTTGACACGTAGTGACACAATAGGACAGTGCAGAACTGCCCCATATACTTTCCATGGAGCACCTGGTGGATTCAAACTACTGACCTTTTTGTTACTGTCTGTAGCACTTAACCACTACGCCACCAGGGTTTCTGGTAGGTTGAGTAGTAAGAGTGAAATATAAGTAATATAGATGAAATACAGACGTTTTGAGAATTTTTCTTTTGAAGACTGATAGAGACTTGGGATGGTAGGTATATTGGAATTTGAGGTCAAATGAGGTTAAAAATTGTACATGATTTCAGGCTGATGGAGTGAATGTTGAAACACTGAATATTAAAAAATAAAGAGGAATAATGAATAGTGTATGATTCCTGGGTGTCAGGAGTGCAATGGACCCAAATGTAACTGAAAGTCACCTTACTGAAGAGAAAGAAGTAAAGTAAAATAGGGTGCGTGCAGATAGGTTTGTGTCTTTCTTGTAGAAAGCTGAAAGAGTTTCAGTGTGATGGTCTGCTGGCTTTCATCACGTAGGTCATTTTCTAAAAATAAAAAAGGATGTGGAAGAATCAGAGATTTAGCAACAGTGAAGAATGTGTAGGAAAATTAATTTCAAAGAGCGTGAGAGTGGTGACCTGCTAAAACCAACAGGACTTCTAGGAGTGTTAAAACAATTTGATGTGCAGAGGCATATCTACGGAAAATAACACATATGGCGAGCACTGAAATTGCACCCCTATCTAAACATCTGAAACCCATCTTTTAGAGAACTTCACCATAATATCAGCTCAAAAACACAAGTCAAGGTCATTAATTTTTTACTTAACCCCATAGGGCACTACCTAAAAATTACAACTGTACCTTGCTTGCTTTCACTGACGAAAATTGGTCTATGATGTGCCCAAAGTCATTTTTTTTTTCAGTTTCTTCTCTTGCTATATTTAGCAGCACAAGATCACACAGTTGGCTTTGACCCATGAAGGCTCTCAAATACAAAAGTTTTAGTTTTAACTTGCTAAACGATCTCTCACAGCTGATGATGGAAACTGCAATGATTAGTAGAAATGCCTCAGTGGTCCCCACCCTTCAAGTGGTGCCAAGGACACATGCCCGACATGCCATGTCTTAGATATGCCTCTGCTGTGGGTGACAGTGAATTTATAGTGCAACAAATCTGAACTATTCTGACAGCACTTGGCTTGTCAGGCATTGACAGAGAGAAATAGATCATTGATTACATACAGGATTATGATTTTTCTTAAGAAGCAAGACCAAAAATGTTTAAGAGATTTTAGAGCATAGGCAAAAGTCTTTTGAAATAACATATCATGGAATCAGGCTGGACAGGAGAAAACTGAAGAGAGAAGCCAACTGAGACTGGGACAAAATAGAGCTGGAGATAGGACTGGAGATGTTAATGAGATAATTTTCATGTTGGAAAGACATGAACGAACCAGCTAGAAAGGTGAGAGTGTGTGTGAAGGGCATGAGGCTTTAAGAAATTTTTGAACTGAGATATTTGGAGACTATGACAAAAATCAAGGTGTTCCCATGGGAGTGGCTAGATGAAGCAGAATGAAGAGGTTTTTTTAGAGGCGAAGAGGCTAGGAGATGAGTGGCCAGGTTATAGGAAGACTATAAACATGAAAGACAGTGATTCTTCATCACTGATGAATGAATAGAATCCCAGGAGGATGTAGCAGTCAGTAATTAGGAGAGGAAAAATGAACTTTTAGAGAAGGCTCATACATTAGTGGGAGAGGCTGGAGCAGTGTGATGATAATCAGTAGTATGGTTCTGAATGATCAGGTAAAACCTAGTAAGAAAGCAAATTTGGAAATTTATAGTAAGATAATTTCTTTCATACCCATAGCCTGGTGACTACCAAAGTTTTTCAAATTACAGTTATTTATATATATATTGTCTTACTATATTATTATTATAATATATAATGTATATAACATTATATATTATACCTAATTTTTCAAATTATATAGTTATTTGTAAATATTATGTTGCTATATTATTATTGTATTATAGATATTACTATATTAGGTTGTTATATTATGCTATAATAAACACAATGTAAATGTCGTGCAATAGTTTTTGATATCAGTTGCTATATTATAATTTAACCACTGAGAACAAAAATTTAATTTCTATTTTGACAAATCTACATATACTTCTCCATATCTGGTGGTACTTTTGTTCTATGTAACTTCTAATGCAATATGCAATTTTTATTCATTTTTCATTTAAGATCTCAGACATGGCATGGGGACATTCTCATTAAGCAGTCTTTAAATTCAATCTTTCTCTCATTTATTTTAAACAGGAAGTTTTTGATTTATGAAATATGTTTCCAAGTTATCAAAGATCATGGCAGACTAAAGCCACATCTTCACAGCCAAATACAGACAAGTGTTTTGTGAAGGAGGTAATCTGTGCATAAGCAGCTGCATGAGAACTTCCTTTGTAGTTTTCCACAGACTCTTCTATTAAACAGCACTATCAGATGTTTGTTTTTAACCTAAAATCTCACCTGGAAGTTCTTATACCAGATAGCCTGCTGTACAGTTTTATTAAGTCCACCCTGCCCAAATTTTACCTTGATTCATGTCTGTCATTCTCCTACAAAAATTTCAGATTTATACTTCAAGTCGGTGAGTATGATTGCTTTCACTTATTTGCTTTTCTCTACAAGTTAAAAATGTAGGTCACTCTTGGACGCTAATCTCAGCTCTTAACTAGAATATAATAAATGGTAGTTTAGGGGGGAAAATAATTTCTGTAAAAATTTGTTATGTGTTCATTTTGTAAGTAATGGCGCGAGGTCTGAACCTAGCTATCCTTTTTACTGTTTTTTTTGGTCTTGGCTTTTTATTTTTCCAACTGCCCTATTTCTTTTCTCAAATTAATGTATTGAATAAGCCATCATTTCATCACTATTTTGAAATATCAGATTAATGGGTGCATATATCTGTTTTTAAATACATTTGGCAAATTACTTTCAGGAAAGGTGGGGCCAATTTATAAATTAACCAAAACATACATGAATGAATATCTGTTTTTTGCACGTTTTCCAGCTATGTTAAATCTTATTTGTTTTATCAATATTTACTGATTTGATATGTAAGAATGATATATCATTAATATTTTTGCATTTATTTAATTAGTGATGAAATAAAAGTATTTGAATGTGCTTATTTATGATAAAAAGACACTATCAACAAAAGTGATTTTTTTGTAGTTCTACCTCTTTTATATTTCTTTTCCTTCTGTGTGTGAGGTTCAAAATTTATAATTATTTACTTGTACGTTCTTTGAATCCTTTAAGTTTTTATTGTTTCACAGTTTACATTTAACATTTTATTTTCTTTGAAATTTGAGTGCATTTTGTGAAATTAGTGATTAAGTCTATGTAATGCTCCAATTTTGAACCAGTTTTCCATCTGAATCTACCACTTTTTAACTTATCTTAGATAATTTTTATTCCATTATCTATTCTTAACAATGATAGTTATCTTTCTCTCTCTCCTGGGTACAAAAATCATTTAATTTTTTTCCCAAATATTTAAACAACGCTCTTACCATCTCATTTGTCCTTAAATTAACTAGCAGATATGTGAATTGGCCAAACACTTTTGGAAAAAAAGAAAAAAATGACAAAGTGTTAAAAATCCTTAATGTTTTTATTATTTTATCCCAGTTTTTTCAGTGCTGGAAATTTATTCTTAGCAAATGATCATAGATGCAGGAAAGGTTCTATGTATAAAATATTTGTTACTGAATATTTTTAAAGAATCAGCATTTTACTTTTGGGCAGCTTTTAGCATATGTTCTTTAATTTCCAATAAAATCAAAAGCAATGTATAAGTACTTCAAAACCCTACGCACAAATTACATAGCACATTACAAGTCTATTATTTTGCTTTATAGTATTTGTTATATTTAAAAAATCGTGGTCTTCTGGTGTTCACCAAAACTTTTTTTAACAACTCCCTTAATTATGGACACTTCTGTTGTTAATAGTTTTATTTTCTATTTCCAACCTGTTCCGGAAAAAAAAAAAAAAAAAAAAAAACCCATGTTGCATAACTTTGAATATTTGGGGAATCTTTATGTAGGTAGGCTAAATTGTTTAAAATGGAATCGCTAATCAAAAATCTGTATATTTATGCTTTAATAAATATTGATAAATAATTTGTACTCACAACCACTTGCCAGTCCCAAAAATTATTAATTGTTTAGTCAGCAATCTCACGTGTGAAATTATTCCATCATTTTAACTTGTGTTTCTTTATTAATGAGATTGAACTTTTCATGTATTTATTGTATTTTGTGAACTTTCTATTTATTTTCTTTGTTCATTGGCATTGTCAAATTAACTTAGATGGTCTAAGTTGTGGGCCTCTCTGTGTGTTTGCGTGTGTGCGGGTGCTTATAAGTAAATATGATCTGGTTGGGTAGGAAAAAGGGTAGGCTGCAGACTGAGAGATACATGGTTATGTTACAAATGTGGAATTTTACCCAGTTCTTGAGGGAGAGATGTTTTCTGCCTATTAATAACAATAATCTATTATTCACTAAATTCTATTATCCACTGAATAATAAATTATTTCAATGATAAAATAAACTTTATATCAATCTGATTTAAAATAAAAAGATTTAGTATCTGATTAAAATTTTCAATTCTTAATTAACGTAGTTGTGTTTTAACCATTGTCCATGTTCTTTTCCAAGAGGAAAAGAGACGTTAGAAGCATAATAACTCATTAAAGGAGTTTAAAGATATTCTTCTGAATAAAGAGAACTATAAAGTTGGGAGAGAAATTTAGACTCATTCCTTCCTTTTCATGCCTTAAATATTATGCCAGAATGGATGCATTTCTCACCACTTGACCTGATACGATAACTACTTAACTCTTTTCCTCACATTTCTATTGCATAGACATTAAGAAGAAAAAGCACCAAATTACCGAGACTGAGCTGAAGCAATTCAAGACTTTTCAGGAAAAAAAAATGCCTAAGAATAAGCAAAACAAAGGTATAGTATCCAGGCAAGAAGCATCATGCACAGAATGGAATTTTTCCAGATCTCAAGAGAAGCAAAAAATACCCAAGACTGACCAGAGCACTGTCATGTCAAGTGAACAGGAGGTGATCTATGTGGAACTGAAATGTCATAAATCTTCTCATCTCCAGCTTAGAGAAAAAAGGAAAGGTACTAAAGTTATTTTATTATTTGGCTAGATATTGATTCTTGGCTTTAGAAGATTTCTTCTCTCAAAACCTTATAAAATTGCCCCATTACACTAATAACCTTCAGCACCCTCACTATTTCAGAATACCATAGAACAGGTTGTGTCTAAAATAGAACTCCACTGTGCTCATTTCCTCTAAAATATCATTGACCCAGAATCTAACAGAGCCTGTTATTATCTGTAAGAACTAGTTCTTTAATTGTATGAAGACTGCGTATATTCTAAGTTTATTTTTCATGCTATTTTAAAAAATAATTCTTAATGTTAGCTTGCAATTCAGTTCTACCTAATTCAGTCCCAAAGTATTTATTGAACTTTTACTATGGGCTGGCTCTGGGCTTGCTATGAGGACTAACAGATGAAGAAGCAATGATCACTGGCTTAGAAGAACTAACAGAATTTATTGTGACAGTAAAGAGAGATTACAGGAAAAAGGCTTAATGTAGTGGAGGTAAAATTAAATGACTCCACATTTGTTTGGATGGTGGTAGTAAAAGAGAGAAATGAACAAAACGTTGTAAGGTTTCTGTCTTAAATGATTTGAGTAATTGGTCATCTTACCCTTAAGAAAATTAAGCTATAGATAATAATTAGTACAGTAAAACCAGATGATATATAGCATCTAAAATGTCTCTTGATAGTTCAGAGGGAAATGTCCATGATGAAATTAAGTATAAGAGCCTGGATCTCTGGGGAGAAATTGGGAAAGTACTGACAGAAAGCATTACATGAGTAGGTTACATTGCCAATGGAGACTATGTGGCTGGAGTGAAGAGGACATATGAAAGATTTTTAATTGAATCTTACAGCAATTGTTCATCTTCTGAAACTAAAAGGAAGGTAATGAGAATTGGATAGGAATATATGAATAGTAATATCCATATATGAAGGTATGGGGGGTAGAACAAGTTAAGGAAATTCATGTCTGCTGGCCTCATCTTTTTGGTAAAGTAAGAAGTATGTCTATCTGTTTAGATTAAGGAGCTTGATGTTTGGTAGGGAATTGTGTTGAGCTACATAGTTGTTCAATCCTCAGGCTTGGAAGTTGACTTCGACTCCACTCACTCTTTCCTTACCTCATTCAAGTTAGTGATTACCAAGCAGGCTATGTCCAAACCAGCCTGCACCTCTCCTCTTTGACTGAAATCCATCTTTTTTTCTTCAAGATTACTACAACAGCCTTCCAAAAGGTCTTTCCACTTCAATTCTAGGCACTTTTCAATTCGTTCTTTATGCTGTAAGCAAAATGATCAAGAATTTTTTTTAAAAACAAGTCTGCAAAACTTTCTATTGTTCTTAAAATTAAAAAAAGCAAAAACCAAAACAAAATACAGCGTAATATACTCATTCCTACAGGATACCTTGCATCTCTCCACCTTCATTCACTTCTTTGTTCTAAGATCCAGCCTGACTATAATTTCAGTTCTGTGAATGCAGCAAGGTTGCTCTTATCCAAGGGCCTTTATTGATGCTGCCCTTCAGGATGGAAAGCCACTAATACATTTCATGCTTCAAGAAATAATTAATTCCCTCTTTTCTTCCAATCTCAGTGCAATATGTTTTTTTTGTTTTTTTTGAGAAGTTTTCCTGTCACCATAGACCTAGATTAAAATCTGGTAACAAATCCATATCTGCTTGATAAAATTTATGACATTTATTTCTTATCTCAGCAAAAAGAAAAATATACTGTTGTTTACTCATAGCACTTTAATAAATATTGATTAGTTGATTGATGAATAAATGAATGTTAAAGTTCAATGGAATTTAGAAATCAATATTTTTTATTTCTATGGTGAAGTTTTATTTGCATGACTTGTTTTCTGTAGGTGTACTTAATTTCCCAGTTTACTAGCAGAAAGAGGAAGATTTAGGATTATCCAGAAATAATCATTCGTAAAACACTAGGCACAGAATGCTCAAAGATGTTGTGGAAATTGAAGCTGGACAGGGAGAAAAGTGAGATCAAAATAACTAAATATGAGGGTGAAAATTTAGGGGTCAAAGGACTGGTTTTCACAACGTTGATGAAAATAGTTGTAGTTAGGACGAACATGTTCAAGAATTAGAAAACTGAAAGTTTCCCTCTGAGAGTGAGGCATAATGGTCTTAAAATTTGTATTTGCTGACATCTGGAAAATTAAAGTCAATCACTGTCTCCCTTTCCTTTATTATCAGACCCACAATCTTCAGCATTGCACGTGATAACTGGAACTTTAGGAGTCTTGTGTGTTGTCTTGATGACAACAGTGGGTATCTTGCTTGCAAACTGTAAGTAATTATGAAAATAATTTATTCCCATTATAGCCATCATATCAGCAATGCTGCATATTTCAATGATTTCCTGCGAAGACTGAATTTTCACATTGTTTAATAATTTTTCTCTGAATATCATTAATTACTGCATAATTTTTATCACAGTATTTTCTAGCAAAGGAGAGCAAAACAGAAAAACATCATTTATTCTTACCCTGTCTTCAATGAATGGTGAGTATTAATTCTACCAGTCTACTTCTAACACTTGTCATTATTGGGGCTAAAGGTTATAGCTTCCTCAAATCCTCAAAGCTTCAGTAATTTATCGTGGTGGAAAATGCAGTTTTAAGAATTGGTTATTATTTTATATTAAATCCCTTATCGGGGCAATGCTCATATTGGATAAAATAAGAAAGATGACACAGGAGAAGGTGAAAAGACTCAAAGTATTGCACATATAAGGTAAACCAAAAAAACCAAACCCACTGCCGTCAAGCCGATTCTGACTCATAGTGACCCTATAGGACAGAGTAGAACTGCCCCAACGTGTTTCCAAGGAGTGCCTGGCAGATTTGAACTGCCAACCTCTTGGTTAGCAGCTGTAGCAGTTAACCACTATGCCACCAGGGTTTCCAAATATAAGGTAAAACAAAAATATATAAGGTAAGTATTGTTATTTCTAATTTTATTATTATATGGATAAAAATGGGATTTAAAATATACTGAATAATCAATATATGCCAGTCATATTGCTGTTTTTTTTTTTTTTTTAAAATCTATTCACTAGTTTTAAAATCAAAATCAAACAGAGAAGAAATAATCTGGGAAATAAAAAATTAAAATCACAATGAGTTACCAGTACCTATCCACTGAAATGGCTAAAATTTGAAAAGATAGGCGATACCAACTGTCAGTGAGGATGTGGAGCAACTGACACTCTCCCACACACCCAGTGTTTCAGGTCTTAGTTAAATAAGAGAAATGAAAATATGTCCACAAAGCACTAGTGCACAAATGTTCACAGACACTTTCTTTATAATAACTCAAAATTAAATTTAAAGGACATTTGAAAAATAGGCTTAGCAAACCCACTAACCTCCAAAGTAAATTAAAGGAGAGGATATGAGAGAATGTGGGAAAAGGCATATTTATAAAATAATGTCTTATAAGAATTTTTAGTCATAGATGGAAGTCACAAATGTGCAAAGCAAAACATTTAGAAACATTGCGGTGAAACTGAAGAACACAAATGACAAAGAGAAGACCTTCATTGCTGCTGTAGAGTACTGCTGATTCCCTACGAACGATGGCAATTTAAATGGACAGCTCCTTTCTTAACTACACTGGAGGGCAACAGTAGAATAATATCTTCAAAGTGCTAAGAGAAATAATAAGTAAATGTCAACGTGGGGTTTTAAACAGCTAAACTATCAGCTATTAATGATGATGAAACAAAAACATTTTATGAAATAGAGAAGTTGAGAACGTGAACCACATTGAAGGCACTGAAGGCTGTACTTCAGAGAGAAGGAATATCAAGTCAGCATGAAAAAAAAAATGTAAACACGTAGGTATGTCTAATAAAGTTATAACAGTTTAAAATGTTATTTTTGTTGTTAACCGCCATCCATTTATCCCAACTCATGCCAAACCCATGCACAATGGAACAAAATGCTGCCCGGTCCTGCACCATCCCTGTGATCAGTTGCAAGTTGGAGCATAATCGTGTCTAATTAGCTAGCTAAAAAAAAAAAAAGGTCAAATGAAAGGGAAGTAATTAGAGGCATGTTTTTATGAAAAAAATGTTTGTTAGGAGGACAGAATTAGTAATTTGTTGAGTCTGTTAGCTTTTTTTAAGTTTAAGGTTATTCAAAAACAAAACAAAACAAAATACAACTTTCATTTAAATGAAAACTAAAGTAATAAAGGTAAATTAGTTCAAAATTAGCAGGAAAAAATGGGCCTAGAAAAACAGAATGAATGCAAGGCTACATTAAGATGATGGAACTAAATGCAAAACAGCTTGCCAGTAGCACAGTGAACACCAAAAGCCAAAAGTATTCCTGGAACGGATGAATGGTCGAAGGTATCACTAAGTGAAGGCTGTATGAGATTAGGAGACTTTCTGTGAACAATTTATAGTGACCGACTTGTTTGTTGCCACTTAGTTCATTCCAGCTCATGAAGACCCCATGCGTTACAGTGTAGAACTGCTCTATAGGGTTTTATTTGGTTTGAGTCAGAATCGACTCTACAGCAGTGGGTTTGGTTTTTTTTGATTAATCTTAATAGAGAGCCCTGGTGGTGTGGGCTTAAGCACTTGGTTGCCATCCCGAGGGAGAAAGATGTGGTAGTCTGTTTCTGTAAAGATTACGACCTTGGAAACCCCATGGGGCAGTTCTACTCTCCTATAAGGTTGCTATGAGTCAGCGTCTGTACTTGTCACCAACATAGGGTAAGAATTCCTTCAAACTCAGCGTGCTAGATTCAGAGTTTGTGGTCTATTATCTATGGGTGATTAAATCAGTTTAAAATAAGGCTACACATGAAATACATTTTACAAAAACAATTGCTACATATTACTCTAAAAGGAAAAAAGCAGGACAAATATGGGGAAAAAGCCTATTAATATTGCTTAAGATACATAAATAAGACTTGTGTAAGTGACAAATAATTTGATCCTGAGTGCCAGTCTATTCAATGAAAATGTGTTCCGCACATTCTACAAGGTTCTATTCTAGACAGAAACGTTATAGTTTCCTGGGGCTTCCATAAGCAAAATTCCACAAACTGGGTGGCTTATAAAAAGAAAACGAACAAAAATTTTTTAAAAAATTTAAGTGAAAGTTTACAAATCAAGTCAGTCTCTTATACAAAAGCTTATATACACCTTGCTATGTACTCCTAGCTGCTCTTCCCCTACTGAGACAGCACATTCCTCCTCTCTACCCTGTATTCCCCATGTCCATTCAACCATCTCCTGTCCCCCACTGCCTTCTCATCTTGCCTCTAGACAGGAGCTGCCCACATAGTCTCATGTGTCTACTTGAGCCAAGAAGCTCACTCCTCATCAGTATCATCTTCTGTCATATAGTCCAGTCCAATCTCTGTCTGAAGAGCTGGCTTTGGCAATGGTTCCAGTCTTTGGCTAACAGTAGGTCTGGGGACCATGAGCTCTGGGATCCCATATAGTCTCAGTCAGACCATTAAGTCTGGCCTTTTTTCAAGAATTTGAGGTCCACATCCCACTGTTCTCCTGCTCCATTAGGGATTCTCTGTTTTGTTCTCTGCCAGGGCAGTCATCGGTTGTAGCCAGACCATCTAGTTCTTCCCGTCTCAGGCTGATGTAGTCTCTGGATTTTGTGGCCCTTTCTGTTTCTTGGGCTCATATTGACCTTGTGCCTTTGGTATTCTTCATTCTCCTTTGCTCCAAGTGGGTTGAGACCAACTGATGCATCTTAGATGGCCACTTGCTAGCTTTTAAGACTCCAGACACCACTCACCTAAGTGGGATGCAGAAAGAAAAAAACAAAAATTTCTTCTCTCACAGTTCTGCAGGCTAGAAGTCTGAAGTCAGGGTGTTGGCAGGGCCATGCTCTCTCCAAAGGCTCTAGAGGAAGATCCTTTTTTGTTTCTTTCAGTTTCTGGCAGTCCCAGGCATTGTTCGAGGCAGCATACCTCCAATCTCTGCCTCAGTCTTAATATGGTTCCCTTTCCTTTGTGGCTGTCTTCACATGTCATTCTCCTCCTCTTAAAAAGACACTAGTTATATTTGATTAGGCGAAGTCTTGTCTAGTATGACTTCGTGTTAACTAATTACATCTGCAAAAATGCTATTTCCAAATAAGGTCACATTCACAGACACATAAGTACCTAAACGTAGCTTTTTGGGGGGGAACGCAAACACATAACAGCAGTGTAAAAGGTCTGAGGCTTCACAATTGAAAACAAAACCAAACCTGTTGCTGTCAAGTTGATTCCAACTCTACAGGACAGAGTAGAACTGCTCCACAGGGTTTCCTGTAGGACAGAGTAGAACTGCTCCACAGGGTTTCCTGTAGGACAGAGTAGAACTGCTCCACAGGGCCTCCAAGGAGCGCCTGATGGATTTGAACTGCTGGCCTTTTGTTCAGCAGCCCTAGTTCGCTGGAGCTTTTAACCACTGCACCAGATCTAATTATAAGATGATAAAATGTATTAGTTAAAACAAAAGTAGATTTTTTTTTCTGATTATGCTGATTGCTGTGAAGGAAATACATGTCGCATTTAGATGAAATGTAACTAGAAAAGGCTTTCTATTTTCATAGATGGTCAGCGAAAACTTCAAAACAAGATATTTGAACCACACTCTTAAAAATTGAATTATGTCCCCCCAAAATGTATACTGGAATCTTAATGCTTATATCTGTGGATGTAATCCCATTTGGGATTAGGGTTTTCTTTGTTATGGTAATGAGCCCATGTCAGTGTAGGATGTCTGTTAAATCAACTCAGTTTGAGGTATGAAAAGAACATGCTCGGCACAGAGAAGCAAGCACAGAGGGGAAAATACACACCACGTAGAAACAGCCAAGGAATCCAGGAATTCTGAATCTACAGAAACTCAAAGGGCTCCATCTCCTCCCAGAGACAACAGAGAGAGGCCTTTACCCTAGAGCTAGGGCCCTGTGTTCAGACTTCTAGCCCCCCAAACTACAAGAAAATAAATTTACGTTCATTAAACCACCGGCTTGTGATATTTTTGGTACAGCAGCACTAGCAATCTAAGATACACACGAATCAGTGCGAACAGGCAAATTATTCAATGTTTGATGTTGAATAGATTCACTATCTCTATGAACAAAATAAAATACAAGCAGATGCTCTCATTCATACCAGACACAAAACTAAATTGCAGATGCATTAAAAAACATAATACAAAAATAAATATGTATCAGAAAATAAAGAAGAAAATATTAGTCATATAATGTGGAAATTGGAAAGGATTTATTAAGACAAAAAATAAAAAAAAATATAGACGTAAGTAAATAAGACTGCAATGAAGTTTTTGAAAACGTCACTGTGATGAATGAAAACGTCAAGCATGTCAGCAACATCAAAGATGCTCTGTAGCTTGAGGGAAGGCATTTAAATGGGTATTATCAACAAAAGACTAGCATGTAGAATATTCAAATAAAGAAGAAAAAGAGAAAAAAAGAAAAAAAAACACAAAAATAAAGCAACCTGTAGTGTGGGAGTGGGGACAAAAGCTATGAATGAGAAAAAGCATAAAAGTTGAAATTCAAAGTATAATTAATATGTGAAAAGATGCTCACTTTTGCTGGCAGTTAGAGAATATTTTTGTTATACAGTGGCACATCATTTCAAATCTAATGGTTGGTGTAGATTTTTAAAAATCTGAAAATTTAATAATGTTAACAAAAGAAGTAGATTAAAGGAAGTCATATATACTGTTGGGGAAATTGTATTAAGAGTAAAATCAAACATGTGCCTTCTTTACAAATTCTCTTTCTATACAAATTATCACTATTTACCTTAAAATGTTTGTTACAGAATTCCTTAAAAAGGAAAAAAAATTAAAAAATACATTAACCATAAATTCAAGTACTTGGGTAACTTGTATATTCAGCTAATGATGTTTGATAGAAATATTAACATTATTGATCTTGATCTACCTCCTCAACATGAATAATCCCTGCAAAAAATAA
This sequence comes from Elephas maximus indicus, assembly GCF_024166365.1. Classification (NCBI taxonomy): domain Eukaryota; kingdom Metazoa; phylum Chordata; class Mammalia; order Proboscidea; family Elephantidae; genus Elephas; species Elephas maximus. The sequence continues at coordinate 69,180,927 of NC_064822.1, read as the reverse complement.
TGTTGATTGAAAAAGATATTGATATCATCTCAACAGGTTAATAAAAAGGTAGATTAATATATTCTTATATCTCTACACATATGCACACATTTGTGTGTGTCGGTGTGGGTGTATGGCCTTGATGGGTTGACGTGAAGGATATACACCAACTTTTCTTCTCAAAGAATAAAATGTAATCGTGTTTCTCAGAACAAAAATAACTTTATATTTTTGAAAAAAAGTGCAAATTATAATTAGTTATTAAATATTTGGAGCATAAGTTTTTTAAATTACTGACTTTTTTTCTATATATTTAAAACTATTGACAATAAATGCCTCCAAAAAATTTGAATAGTTTGCTAACTACTTTTTATGTTCCTATAATGACATATAGTTTATCCATTTAAATATGTAGGGATAATTTAAATCACATCAAATATGTTCACATTATTATTTGAACTGTATTTTCCCCAGGAGTATAATTTTATAACAATTATTAAATTGAAAAAATAAAAATTTAACAAATATTGTGAGCTAAGAGTTGTGTAAAGACAGCTTAGAACTCCTACAGAACTTTTTACTATCTAATATCAATGTGTATTGAAAATACATCTTACAATATCAAGAAATTGTGTTGTTATTCATAATATAGAATACAAATCTTGATATTCTTACATTTCCTAAAAGGTTCCAATGATCTTTGTTTAGACCACTGGATTGGATTTGAAAATAGGTGTGTTTATCTTTTCAATGGAAGCACAACCTGGCCAGAAAGCTATGCTGCCTGTGAAGAACTGAATTTCCGTCTTCTGAAGATAGGTACCACAGAAGAGCTGGTAGGGAATATTCTCCTGCTATAACTAGATACAATAACTATATTTAGTTTGGAAGCATCAGTGATTAACAGCAAAATACGGGAAACATTGAAGATTCTCATCAGTGTGTTATATTTTCTTACTTTAACTTGACTTTCTTAGAGAGAAATTAGAGAAATACAATCATTTGAATAGTCAATGCCACAAGCAAACCAAACTAACAAATGAGAAGATAACTTGAGAAAAAAACCTATGTATACTGAGACATGTGTAAACCCTTGGGAGAACACCAGTTCTTGAGTCAGGAAAGAGTAGACCATAATATACACCATTTTCTGGTATATGATTTTTTTTTCCCCCATAGAAAATCTTGAGATTGTTTGGAATAGAAGGGTGGATAAATCTCAAACAGAACGAAACTGATAGGTCCTTCTTATGGAAAGATGGCACACAAGTGAACCAAAGCCTGTAAGTACAGTGTTTGGACAACCCTTTCATTACCAAATTATTATTTAAAAAAATTTATTTTTGGTTGCATGTGTTTTTAGTATTGGAATACATGCTTACTAATTGAGTTTGTTTAAATTTTTGGTTGGTAATTTGGCTTTTGAGAAATATGATCTGGTAATACAAGCCACCAATAAGGCAAAGGGGCACTCTGATGTCACGGATCTGTGGTATAAAATATATCAATAAGAACTAAATAGAGAATTTATTGTGGGTCCATTTCCACTTGGGTTACATGGGGAACCTCTAGTTTTCTAAATATGACACAGAAAAACCAAGAGAAACTCATTAGGGCTCCCTAAAAATCACACAGGAAAGTCATAATTATGCTTGCAAGCCTCTTGTCACAGAAATAGAGGAAAATAAGGCAAAAGTTTTACAAAACTAACACCTCCAGGAAGCATCGCCTAAGACTGCTCAACCTACACACGAATTAGGCACCAACTGCTGAGCTTCACACATTTCAGAAGGGACCCACTTTTACCCTAACGCGTTAGAACCAGAATTACATACTACCTGTTCGGAAACCCTGGTGGCATAGTGGATAAGCGCTACCGGCTGCTACCCATAAAGGTCGGCAGTTTGAATCCCCCAGGCACTCCTTGGAAACTCTAGGGGGCAGTTGTACTCTGTCCTATAGGGTCGCTATGAGTTGGAATCAGTTCGACGGCACTGGGTTTGGTTTTTGTTTTTATGAGGTTCAGAGGCGTAAAAAGTGGCTGTATACCGTTAAAACAAGAGTAAATAAAGAGATAACTGAACTCTTCTAAGAGTATGTGGGACTTTTTGGAGTTACCTGTATAGGGCACAGAAAGAGAAACAGGAAAAAAGGAAAGCATCATAATATACAAGAACCAGCGTGTGGGAAATAATTGCGGGAATGTGGTTGGCACTTTTGAAGCAATTTCCATTTGGGGTCATTTATATTTTTAACTTTACTGGACACTGAGGATCAGTTTATGCTTCGTTTTAAGTAAGTTTTCAAATTACATGAACCATTATTGTATTGTATTGTCTTTATTTGTTATTTGACTCATACTTCCACTTAAACAAACAGGATGGAATTAGTCACTGACTAGTATTTTCTGTTCAACACAACATTTTGTAATTTAAGGCCATCAACCTTCAAGGAGTTTCGTTTTTGTTCTTGATTTAATTTGTTTCTTTGTTGTTTTATTCTTTTTTAACTTTTGTTAACTGGTTGGTAATTTTGAGATAAAATTGGTGTTTTCAGATAACAGTTCTTTCTTTTAATTTTTCTTTTTTGTTCATAGAGTAAAATCTCCTGGAAAGGAAAACCATACATGTGCATACGTAAGAGGAATGTATACTTATTTTGACGACTGTTCATCTAGGAAAAGTTATGTCTGTGAACTTTGAATATAGCACTATTTGTTTCACTAACATAAATTCTTATTCAATCTAATAAAATATTTACAAAATAATTTGTTTATTTACTGCTTTTCTATAATTTTCATAAAATGTTGCTAAATAATTTTTACTGTCCTTAACTCAGAATATTTAGTTAACTTTTGATGCTTTTAATTATTTGCAAATAAAGAAAAATTACTACACATAGATTTCATAGAGGTACTTATCTTCCCTATCACAGCTCATCTTCATATTAATTCATTAAAAAAGTTAGTAAAAATCTTTTATGTGCTATAAGCACTTTGCAAAATCCTAGTGATAACAAATACAAAGAAGGTTTCTGTATCAGGCAGAGTCTGGCAGGAGATTGCTCAAAAGTTTCAATGAAGAGACCCTTTACGGAGTTGAGAACTGGTTTCTGGAACAGACCAGAGAGATTAAGAAACTCAGAGGCTGGCATCAATGCAATGCCATTACCATCCTTAGGCAATGGTATACTGAAACTTGATGGTACTGTCTTTAGAGAATCAATTTTGCTCATTTCCTCTCAGTTCAGCATTTAGCTACCTCAAGTTGATAACACGAAATGGGCCATGGTGGCGTATCTGCACTGCGGAAATCTGCAAACGCCCTGGCTCCTGCTTTCCAATTTTTCTATGCTGCCCAGTTGTGAAATTCACTATGTAACCTGGAGAGGGACCCTTGAAAAGCAGAGGAAAAAGAGGGAAGAATAGATTCCAGAGGAGTGTTGTAAATCAAGAATAACCAGGAGGTTTCACCCTTTTTGCTACTTAGCATGCATTTTTTGCCCTTTGCACAGATAAAAATTATTTCTTCTCCAACATGGAAAAGGCACAAATATCCTTTAGCCAGCATAGAGTTATGGGCATTGATAGTCAAACTCCTGTTTGGAAGTTATAATGTAATGCTGGACAGTACCAGTATTCCTTTCACAAAGTAGTAGCTAAAGGCCTGTTTAACCACTTACGAGGCCATATTTGACAGTCATAATTTCCTTCTTACCACCTACTTCATGTTTCTTTTTCCTGCTCATCATTTTTTATCCGGTGACATCACCTGAAGTTGTATTCCCCTAGTATCCAAAACCCTATCTTCATAGTTTTACCAGAGTTACTCATTGACATTTATTTTTGAACAAGCCAGTACTAGAAAGCTCCGGAAAAAATCACCTATGCTCCTGACAGTTCTCTTCACTCCCATTGTACAGGAGCAACCCAACATCCCCATGATGATTGGCATCAATAATTCTAGTCTGTATAGCAGCTTTTTTTTTGTTTCTTGTTCAGCACTTGAAGATTTCAAAAGGTTAGGAGATATCCAAAGATGGTTGCTTGCCCACTTGTCTATTCAGTGTTTCTTCTGCAGTGAATACACTCTGGTAGGCACTTGGGTGGGACACAAATATTTTCACACTCTTTTCAGTGTACTCTAATTTTTCCGTGGCCCTTATCAGTCTGCAAGTAATTAGACACTGGTATTAAACACAGCGAACACGAATGGACTGCTTTGATTTCTGACCACAGGGTTATTTTTTTTTTCCCCATCACTTTATTACTAAGTTGTTTAGAAATGGAATTTAATGTAGTGGCTGTCTGTTTAAAGCCAGTGCCAGACTATTGAGCAGGGCTATCTTTAAATAGGGACAATAATTTTCCTATTCTCCTCATTAATCTTAGGTAAATGAGCTAATATTTTCTCTGAAGAGTCATGGTCTCTGACACGCTGGGAACATAACAGAATCCAGAGTCTCCGTAATGTATCTTTCACAACTTCCAAATTACAAGCAACCAGTTATTAGACAGACTTGTCTATGAGCCAAGACATGTGACCAATACTCAAGACAGAAAAGCAAACCCAAGATGCACCAATTTTTCCTCTTATCAGACAACTTCTTAGCAGATATTGTATTTTCAAGAATTTAAAAAGTAAACGTGGTTATAATGAATGAATAAGTGTGAATCTTAGCAAGGAAATAAAACTATGAAAGGAAAACAAATAGAAATTACAGAATTTAAAACACTAAAACTAAATGAAAATTTAAAGAAAGGGCATAATAAGAAATTGAATATAATAGAACAAAAAGTAGTGGATACAATATAGGTAGAGTAGAAAAAGTCCAACCTGAAAAACTGTGTAAAAATATTTAATAAACCTTGATCTGTTTGATAACATTAAGTTGTCTAACATATTTGTAGTTAAAGTCTCAATATAGATCATAGACAATGAGGTAGAAAAATATTTGCAATAATGTGGCTGAAAATTTTCCAAACTTTATAATAAAAAATAAACTGTTACAAAAAATTTCAAGAAGCTCAGCCAACTCAGAGAAGGATTAAAAAATAGGAAACCGCATCTCAATGGTACATATTCAAACTACTGAAATTTTAGAAAGGAAGAAAACATTGGATTCAGCCAGAGAAAAATGACATGTTCAGTTCAGTGGAACAATGATACAGATTATCATTGATTTTTCATCAGAAACAATGCAGAAGAAAAGATGTTTCACTATCTTTAAAGAGTTAAAAAAAAAAAAAACAAAAAACCAACTTGAAACAGTTTAACCTGTTCCCAGATTCTAGAGTTGCATTCTCTGCTTTCCTAGGCTCATGCCCCCTTTTTCCATCTTCAAAAGTAGCAGTATAGAATCTTGCTTTAGTCATCACATTGCCTTCTTCATTTAGGGCCCACCCAGATAATCCAGGAAAATCTTCCCATCTGAAAATCCTTATTTTAATCACATTGCAAAATTCCTTTTGCCACACAGGGTAACATTCACCAGGCTCCAGGCCTTAGATCCTCCATATCTTTGGAGGCCTACTACAATGAGTAAAGCTTGTATAAATATTTGCATATAAGCTTTTGTACGCATATAGGTATGATTTCTCCTTGGTAAATATCTAAGAGTGGGATTATTGAGCCAAACAGTAAATATATGTTTTAACTTTATAAAACCCAACTCATTTCAGTCAAGTTGACTCCTATTCATTGTGACAGTATAGGACCGAGTACAACTGCTCCATAGGGTTTCCAAGGAGCAGCTAGTGGATTCAAATTGCCAACCTTTTGGTTAGCTGCCATGCTCTTAATGACTGTGTCACCAGGGCTTTATAAGAAACTGGCAAATTTTTTCTTCCAAAGGGGCTGTGCTATTTTGCATTCCTACTAGAGTGTGAGTTTCTCAACTAGTCCACAACCTTGCTATTGATATTATCAAATTGGTAAAATACAGATATTCTAGCTAACATTTAGTGTGTATACTGGTATGTAATACCCCCCCCCCCCAAAATAAATAAACCAAACCCAATGTCATGGAGTCAGCTCCAACTCATAGAAACCCTATAACCAAACAACAAACTCATTGCCTTTTAGTCGATTCTGGCTCATAGCAACCCTATAGGACAGAGTAGAAGTGCCCCACAGAGTTTCCAAGGAAAGGTTGGTGGATTCAAATTTTTGACCTTTTGGTTAGCAGCTGTAGCTCTTACCCACTGTACCACCAGGGATCCCTTGCATCCAATAGCAGTTTTAATTTGCATTTTCCTCATAACTAACATCAATGATCATTTCTTAAGTGCTGATTTGTCATTCATATATTATCTTTTGTGAAGTGTCTATTCAATTACCCTGCTCATCTTTCATTGGGTTTTTGCCTTCCTATCACTAGTTCTAAAGGTTCTACCATATTCCAACTACAAGCACTTTATTTGTGATGTTTTATAAATATTTTATTCCAGTCTGTGGCTTGTTTTTCATTTTCACAGTTTTTTTTGTAGAGTTGTTGATTTTATTTATTTTTTTAATTTAGGTTTTGAGTTAATAGTTGTTTCTTTCAATGTCTTCATCTTCCTATTATTAACAAAAACACTAGTTTTAATATGTCTTAGTATTATAGAGAAAACTGTGATGAGTGAGAATGTTTTGCTTAATTGTAGTAATTCCTGGAAGAAGCCATAAATAAAGTAGGGAATGCAGAGGCCAGGGAAGAATACTGTGGCTGTTCATTATGTTGTCTATACAGAATCTCTCTCTTTTTCATAACACAGAATATTCCTTATCATTATTCTCTCACTACCACTCTTACCCATCCACTCTCTAGGTTCCATATTTTTACCCATATGAGACTCCACATTATTAAGTAACCTCACTTCCCATTCTACTGTTAATACTTAAGTAACATAAGGGGTAATATGTTATGCCAATCCCAGATGCCAATACCCTATGTGTAGTTTATAGGCCAAATGTATTTATAATACCCAAGCCACAGTAATTAGACTCTCATTTTGGGACTTCCTTCACTTGTTCTAATGGAATATGCTCATTATTTCTGAGATGGTATCATGGGGAATATGTAAACCCGTGGTTGCCACAGCCTAGAATTCAGTCTCATTGAATAAACCATCCTGAGATAAGGAATCACACAGGTAGATCGCAGCAAAGGTGAAAGCTGAGGAAAGTCTTGGAGGCACAGAAGTTCCTGGGTAACTTGTGGTGTATTAACATTATTGATCTTGACCTACCTTCCTCAACAGGAATAATTCCTGCAAAAATAATGTTGAGTGAAAAATTTATTGATATCATCTCAACAGATTAATAAAAATGTAGATTAATGCATTTTTATATCTCTACACATATGCACACATTCCTGTATGTGTGTTTGTGTGTATGGCCTTGATGGTGGTTGGGAAGGATACACACCAACTTCTCCTCTCAGATAAGAAAATGTAATCATCTTCCTTAGAACAAAAGTAACTTTAACTCTTTACTTTTGATGAATGTAAAAAGGATCCAGAGAAAATGTGCAAATTGTAACTACTTATTAAATATGTGGAGCATAATTTTTTAAAATTACTACCATATTTTTGTATATATTTAAAACTATTAATAATAAACATCTCCAAAAAAAAAATCAGAATAGTTTGTTAGTTACTTTTGGTACCCATGTAATGACATATTTTTTATCCATCTAAATATGTAGGCATAATTTTAATAACATCAAATATATTTGTAACTTTATTTGAACAGCATCTTCCCTATGAGTGCACATTAATAACAATTATTAAACTGAGAAATTAAAAAGTTAACAAATATTAACATTGTTAGCTATGGATTGTGTAAACATGGCTCGGAAATGCTATAAAACTCTTTAAGTTTTGCTTTTTACCTAATATCCCTCTGTATTGCACATACATCTTATAAAGTGAAGGGACTGTATTAATAGTAATTCACAGTACAGAATACAAATCTTAATATGTTTACATTACCTAGAATGTTTCCAAGCTCTTTGTTTAGACCACTGAATTGTATTTGGAAATAGTTGTTATCATCTCTTCAATGAATCCAAAATCTGGTCAGAAAGCCATGCTGCCTGTGAAGATTGAATTCTCTTCTTCAGAAGACAGATATCAAGGAAGAACTGGTAAGGAAGACTCTTCTACTATAACTATATAAAAAAATAAAACCAACTATCTTGTCGTCGAGTCTATTCCGACTCATGGTGACCCTGTAGGACAGAGTAGAACTGCCCATTGGGTTTCCAGGAGTGGCTGGTGGATTCTAGCTGCTGACCTTTTGGTTAGCAGCCATGGCTTTTAACAACTGAGCAGCCAGGTCTCCTATACTATACTATACTGTACTATACTGTACTATACTGTACTATACTGTACTATACTGTACTATACTGTACTATACTGTACTATACTGTACTATACTGTACTATACTGTACTGTACAGTACTGTACTACACTACACTATACTATACTATAAATATATGGGAAAACTATATTTGGTTTGGAAGCATCAGTGAACAACACCATAATTTGGGAAACCCCAAAGAGTCTCAATAATGTGTGATATTTTCTTACTTTGACTTGATTTTCTTATAGAGAAACTAGAGAAATACAGTCATTTGAATAGTCAATGCCACAAGTAAACCAAACTAACAAATGAGAAGATAACTTGATAAACAGTCTATTTATACTAACGGGACATGAATAAGCACTTGGGAGATCTTCTACCCTCAGTCCTTGAGTTAGGAAGGAGTAGATTATAATGTACACACATTCCTGGTGTATGATTTTTTTTTTTCTTCCCAGTAGGAAATCTTAATATTGTTTGGAATGGAAGGATGAATAGGTCTCAAAATGGATGAAACTGATGGGTCTTTGTTCTGAGAAGACGACACACAAGTGAACCAAAAGCCTTTGAGTACAGTGTTTGGGTAACTGAACTTTTCTAAGAGTATGTGGGATTTTTTAGAGTTACCTAGGTAGGGCACAGAAAGCAAGAAAAAGAGAAAGCATCATGGTATATGAGAACCAGTGTGTAGGAAATAATAGGGGGAAAATTGTTGACAGTGTGAAGCAATCTCACTTTGATGTCATTTACATTTCTAACTTTACTGTACTCAGAGGATGAATTTGTGCAGTTTTAGGTAAATCTGCAAATGAAATAAACCACTATCATATTCTTTTTGTTATTTGTCTCATAATCCTACTTTAACAAAATGAATGGAGTATTTTTTGTTCAAGTTTTGTAATTAAAGATCATCAGCCTCCAAGGAGTCTGGTTCTTGTTCTTGATTTAATTTACTTCTTTGTTGTTTAATTCTTCCTTTATTTTTTTTCATTCTGTTTGGTAATTTTAAAGATGAGATAAAACTGGCGTTTTTAGATATCACACATTTATTTCCAATTTTTTTTTTATTTTATAGAGATTAAGATATCTTAAACAGAAAAACCACAAATATGCATATGTAAGAGGGGGTAGATATTTATTTTGATGACTGTTCATCTGGGAAAAGTTACGTCTCTGAGCTTCAAATATAGCAGTATTTGCTTCACTAACGTATGATCATATTGAATCTCACTAAATAAAATATTTACAAAATACTTTGGTTATTTGTTGCTTTTATGTAACTTTTATAAAATGCTGCTAAATAATTTTTACTGTACTGCACTCAGAATATTTAAATTCTTGAGATTTTTAATTGTTTGGGAATAAAGAAAAATTACTGCACCTAGATTTTGTAGAGGTGTTTATCTTCTCTATTACAGCTCATATTAAGTCACTAAACAAAAATTAGTAAACGCTCTCTACGCGCTAAACACTTTGCAAAGTCTTAGTGATACAAATACAAAGAAGGCTTCTATATCAGAGTCTGGCATGAAACAGATGCCATTTGAGATTGCTCAGGAGTTTTAATGAAGGAACTCTTTACAGAATTGAGGACAGGTTTCTGGAACAGACTAGAGAGATTAAGAAACTCAGAGACTAGCAACAATGCAATGCCATTACCATCCTTGCCAATACCCCAAACCCATTTCCATAGAGTCGATTCCAACTCATCGCAACCCTATTGGACAGAGTAGAACTGCCCCTAGGGTTTCCAAGGAGTGGATGGTGGATTGCACTGCTGACCTTTTGTTTAGCAGTCAAGCTTTTAACCACTGTGCCACCAGGGATTCTTACTATCCTTCCAAAACCAAAATTTCATTTCTGTAGAGTTGATTCAGACTCATAGCGACCCTATAAAACAGAGAACTGCCCCATGGGATTTCCAAGGAGTGCCTGGTAGATTTGAAATGCCTTAGGCAGTGGGACACTGAAGCTTGATGGTACTATTCTCTGGAGAATCAATTTTGTGCGTTTCTTCTCAACTTAGCCTCTAGTGACCTCCTGCTGATAACTTGAAATGGGCCATGGTGGCCCATTTGCTCTATGGAAATCTGTAACTGCTCTGGCTCCTTCATCCCAATTTTTCTAGGCTGCCCAATTGTGAAATTCACTATATAGCTACCTGCAGAGGGACCCTTGAAAAGCTGAGGAGAAAAGAGGGAAGAATAGATTTGGGAGGAATGTCACAAATCAAGAATAATCAACAGATTTTATGCTTTTTGCCACTTAACATTCATTTTTGTCTTTCATACAGATAAAAATTATTTCTTCTTAAACATAGAGAATGCACAAACATCCTTCATCCAGCATAGGGTGGTGGGTAATATCAGTTGAACTCTCATTTGGAAGTTATAATGTACCTGGACTCCTTTCGCAAGCTAGCAGTGAAAAGCTGGGAGGGAAGGAGATAATATGCATAGTCCTTGCCTGTTTAACTGGATATGAGGCCATATTTGATAATCATAATTTCCTTCTTCACCACCTACTACATGTTTCTTTTTCTTGCTCATTATTTTTTAACTAGTGACATACCCTGTATTGTATTCCCCTAGTATCCAAAACCCTACCTTCATAGTATTGGCATAGTTACTCATTGAAGTTTTTATGAACATGCCAGTACTAGAAGGTTCTGAAATGAATTACCTATCTTCCAGACATAGTTCTGTTTACTCCCATTGTATATGAACAACCTGACATCCCCATGATGATTAGCATAAATAATTCCAGCCTATTAGTAAAGTTTTCTTTTATTTTTGCTCAGCACATGAAGAGTTCAAAAGGCCAGAAAATATCCACAAGATGGTTTCTTGCCCACTTGTTTAATCAGAATTTCTTCTGCAGTGATTGGACTCTGATAGACATTAGGTTATGGCACAAAAATTTTCATGCTCTTTTCTTATTCTAAGAGGTGTGTTCGACATACTCCAATTTTTCCACTTCTCTGATCAGCCCTGCAACTGATTAAAAACTCATTAACCTGTTGCCATGGAGTTGATTCCGACTCATAGCTACCCTATAAGATAGAGTAGAACTGCCCCATTGGGCTTCCGAGGAGCAGCTGGCAGATTCAAACTGCTGACCTTTTGGTTAGCAGCTGAGCTCTTAACCACTGCACCATCAGGGCCCCGCAACAGATCTACACACTGTCATGAAACACAGTGAAAAACAGATGGACTGCTTTGAATTCTGACCATAGGGTTTTTTTTTCCCCCATTCATCTTCTTACAAAGTCAACCCTATGTGGGATTGTAATGTAGTAGCTGTCCATTTGAAGCCAGTGCCAGAGTCTTATATAGAACTGTCTTTAAATCCGGCCAATCATTTTCATATTCTCTTAACTAATCTTAGGTAAATTAGCTAATATTTTCTCTGGAGAGTCATTGTCTCTGACACACTGGGAACATGACAGAATCCAGAGTCTCGATAATGTATCATTCACAAGGTCCAAATTACAAGCAAAAATTATTAGATCTTTCCATGAACCAGAAAATGTGACCAATACTCAAGAGAGTAAAGCAAACCCAAGATGCACCAAGTTTTCCACTCAGCAGAGAAATTTTTTAGCAGCTGTTATATTTTCAAGAATTTAAAAGTAAATGTGGTTCCAGTGAATGAAGTGTTGTGAATCTTAACAGAGAAATAGAGCTATGAAAGGAAACCAAACAGAAATTCTAGAATTAAAAAAAAAAAAAAAGAATAGAAGTGCTTAACAGGAAATTGAACCTAATGGAACAAAAATTAGTGAATATGAAGATAAGTGGAATAGAAATAGTCCAACCGGAAAAACTGTGTAAAAATATTCAACAAAAACTTTTTCTGTCCAATAATATCAAACAGTCTAGCATATTTGCAGTTGAGTTTCAAAATAGATCATAGACAATGGGGTAGAAAGATATTTGTAGTAACATGGCTAAAAATTTCCCAAACCTGTTTCTAAAAAATAAGCAGTTACAAAAAATCAAGAAGCTCAACCATCCCAAGGAAAGATAAAAAAACAGGAAGCCGTATCACAGTACCTCATATTCTAACTACTGCAATTTTGAAAAGAAGAAAATATATTGAATTCAATCAGAGAAATAAGACATGTTCAGTGGGATAATACAGATTATCACTGATTTTTCATCAGAAACAATGTAAATGAAATGATAGTGAAACATCTTTAAAATGGTAAAAGAAAACTTGAAAAAGCCTGTCAACTTCAATGACTATTCGTTGTTATTCTTAGAAACATTAAAAAAGTCTAGCCTTTGTCTCTGAATCTATAATAATGCTGTGGAATATCTATAGGCAGCAGAGCAGTGAAATTTCTCATGAATCTGGAAAAAATGTTACATTTAATTTGCTGGAAATAACAATGAGTAAAAGAATCTTAGATGATAAAGTTCTAAATAAACTTACATTTTTAAATCAGCATTATTAAGATATACTATGCTTACAATAAAAATCACAAATTTCTACTCCTTTTTTAATGGGATTTGACAAATGTACACAGTCACGGAACCACAGCAACAATCTTGGACACTACCATCACCACCATTTGCTTGGGCCTCATTTCAGTAAATCCTCTACTTCCACCCCTGGCTGCTGGCAACTATTGATCTGATTTCTGTCTCTGTAGTGTTTCTTTTAGCTAAATTTCATCTAGATGAAGTGAGAATGTATCACTCTATTATGAAAATATACAATTTTTTGCCTAGATTTTTTCACTTGGCATGACACATTTCAGATCAATCCATGCATATCAGTAATTTCTTCCTATTTTACTACTGAGTAGTATGCCATGGTATGAATTCATCACTATTTATCCATTCATCAGCTGATGGCCATTTTTTTTTTTTTTACAGTTTTTGTATTATGAGTGTATTAGTTTCGTATTGCTGCTGTGACAAAATACTACCAACTTGGTGGCTTTAAAACAATACACGTGTATTCTTTTATAATTCTGGAGATGAAAAATAAAAAAATATATATTTTTTAACATTAGAAGCCTGAAATTAGTTTCAATGGTGAAAATAAAGATGACCCTGTTGTTTGCCAATCATGATGACCTTATCCAGGGATTGATCCCTCCTGACAACATGTCCAAAGTATGTAAGACGCAGTTTCGCCATCCTTGCTTCTAAGGAGCATTCTGGTTGTACTTCTTCTAAGACAGATATGTTCATTCTTTTGGCAGTACGTGGTATACTCAATATTCTTCACCAACACCACAGTACAAAGGCGTCTATTCTTCTGCCTTCCTTATTCATTGTCCAGCTTTCACATGCATATTATGTGATTGAAAATACAATGGCTTGGGTCAGGTGCACCTCAGCCTTCAAGGTGACATCTTTACTCTTCGACACTTTAAAGAGGTCCTTTGCAGCAGATTTACACAATGCAATGTGTCTTTTGATTTCTTGACTGCTGTTTCCATAGGTGTTGATTGTGGATCCAAGTAAAATGAAATCCTTGACAACTTCTACCGTATATCCGTTTATCATGATGTTGCTCATTGGTCCAGTTGTGAGGATTTTGTTTTCTTTATGTTGAGGCGCAATCCATACTGAAGGCTGTGGTCTTTGATCTTCATTAGTAAGTGCTTCAAATCCTTTTCACTTTCAACAAACAAGTCTGTGTCATCTGCATAACGCAGGCTGTTAATGAGTCTTCCTCCAATCCTGATGCCCCGTTCTTCTTCGTATAGTCCAGCTTCTTGGATTCTTTGCTCAGCATACAGTTTGAAGAGGTATGGCAAAAGGATAGAACCCTGACACACATCTTTCCTGACTTTAAACCTTGCAGTATTCCCTTGTTCTGTTCAAACAACTGCCTCTTGATCCATGTACAGATATCTCATGGCAACAATTAAGTGTTCTGGAATTCCCATTCTTCGCAATGTTATCCATAATTTGTTACGATCCACACAGTCGAATGCCTTTGCATAGTCAATAAAACACAGGTAAACATCCTTCTGGTATTCTCTGCTTTCAGCCAGGATCCATCTGAAATCAGCAATGATATCGTTGGTTCTACTTCCTTTTCTGAAACCAGCCTGAATTTTTGGCTGTTCCCTGTCGATATGCTGCTGCAGCCATTTTTGAATGATCTTCAGCAAAAGTTTGCTTGCATGTGATATTAATGATATTGTTCTATAATTTTCACATTCGGTTGGATCACCTTTCTTGGGAATAGGCATTAATATGGATCTCTTCCAGTCGGTTGGCCAGGAAGCTGTCTTCCATATTTCTTGGCATAGACGAGTAAGCACCTCCAGCACTGCATCTGTTTGTTGAAACATCTCAATTGATATCCCATCATTCCTGGAGCCTTGATTTTTGCCAATGTCTTCAGAGCAGCTTGGACTTTTTCCTTCAGTACCATTGGTTCCTGATCATATGCCACCTCTTGAAATGTTTGAATATTGACTAATTCTTTTTGGTATAATGACTCTGTGTATTCCTTCCATCTTCTTTTGATGCTTCCTGTGTCGTTTGATATTTTCCCCACAGAATCCTTCACTATTGCAACTAGAAGCTTGAATGTTTTCTTCAGTTCTTTCAGCTTGAGAAACGCCGAGTGTGTTCTTCCCTTTTGGTATTTCATCTCCAGCTCTTTGCACATGTCATTACAGTACTTTACTTTGTCTTCTCGTGCCACCCTTTGAAATCTTCTGTTCAGTTCTTTTACTTTATCAATTCTTCCTTTTGCTTTAGCTGCTCAGTGTTTGAGGGCAAGTTTCAGAGTCTCCTCTGACATCATCTTGGTCTTTTCTTTCTTTCTTTCCTGTCTTTTCAATGACCTCTTGCTTTCTTCATGGATGATGTCATTGATATCATTCCACAACTCCTCTGGTCTTCAGTCACTAGTGTTCAAAGAGTTAAATCTATTCTTCAGATGGTCTCTAAATTCAGGTGAGATATACTCAAGGTTCTATTTTGGCTCTCATGAACGTTCTCTGATTTTCTTCAGTTTCAGCTTGAACTTGCATATGAGCAATTGATGGTCTGTTCCACAGTTGGCCCCTGGCCTTGTTCTGACTGTTGATATTGAGCTTTTCCATCGTCTCTTTCCACAGATGTAGTCAATTTGATTTCTGTGTGTTCCATCTGGCAAGGTCCATGTGTATACTTGCCGTTTATGTTGGTGAAAGAAGGTGTTTACAATGAGGAAGTCAGCCATCTTGCAAAATTTTATCATTTGATCTTCAGCATTTTTTCTATCACCAAGGCCATATTTTCCAACTACTGATCCTTCTTCTTTGTTTCCAACTTTCACATTCCAATCACCAGTAATTATCAATGCATTTTGATTGCATGTTCAATCAATTTCAAACTGCAGCAGCTGATAATAAATCTTCTATTTCTTCATCTTTGGCCCTAGTGGTTGGTGCATAAATTTGAATAATAGTCATATTAACTGGTCTTTCTTGTGGGCTTATGGATATTATCCTACCACTGACAGCGTTGTACTTCAGGATAGATCTTGAAATGTCCTTTTTGGCGATGAATGCAACACCGTTCCTCTTCGAGTCGTCATTCCCAGCATAGTAGACTATATGATTGTCCAATTCAAAATGGCCAATACCAATCCATTTCAGCTCACTAATGCCTAGGATATCGATGTTTATGCATTCCATTTCATTTCTGATGATTTCCAATTTTCCTAGCTCCCATTATTAATGGATGTTTGCAGTTGTTTCTTTTCATTTTGAGTTGTGCCACATTAGCAAATGAAGGTCCCGAAAGCTCTACTCCATCCACATCATTAAGGTCGACTCTGCTTTGAGGAGTCAGCTTTTCCACAGTCATCTTTTGAGTGCCTTCCTACCTGGGGGGCTCAACTTCCAGCACTATATCAGACAGTGTTCCAGTGCTATTCGTAAGGTTTTCACTGGCTAATGCTTTTCAGAAGTAGACTGCCGGGTCCTTCTTCCTAGCCTGTCTTAGTCTGGAAGCTCAGCTGAAACTTGTCCTCCGTGGTGACCCTGCCAGTATTTGAATACCGGTGGCATAGCTTCCAGCATCACAGCAACACCTAAGCCGCCACAGTACAAAAAACTGAGAGACACGTGGAGGTATGTGCTGGTAACTAATTGTAATTTGAATTTGTATTTTCCTCATAACTATCACTGATAATAATTTGTATGTGCTTATTTGCCATTTATGGATGTCCTGTTGTAAAGTGTCTGTTCAAACATTTTGTTAATTTTTCATCACTTTTCTACCTTCCTATTATTAGTTATAAATGTTCTTATATATGCCAACTATAAGTCCTTTGTGATGTTTTGCTAATGTTTTCTTCCAACTGTGGCTTTACTTTTCATTTTAACAGGTCTTTTCTAAATAAGAATTTAGATTTTTACTTAATAGTTGTTTCTTTCAGTGTCTTTACCTTTGTATTATTAACAAAAAATACTAGTTGGATTATTTACTGGCATTATAGGTAAAACTAATATTGATATAACCAGGTGATGCATGAGAATATCTTGCTTTATTGTAGTAATTCCTGAAGCAGCAAAAAGCAAAGTATGTAATGGAGAGCTCAGGAAAGAATATTGTGGAGATTTGTTAAGCTGTGTCTACAGGTTTTCTCTCTTCTTCTTAACACAGAATATTCCTTCAAATCATTAATCTCCCACTACCACTCTTACGCTGTAGGTTCCATATTTTTACAAATAGAAGATTCCACATTATTAAGTAGACTCATTTCCCATTCTACAGTTATTATTTCAGTAATATACAGGGTAATGTGACATAAATTATGCCAGTCATAGATGCCATACAGTTTACAGGCCAGATATAATTACAATACCCAAGCTGCTCTAATTAGATTCTCATCTTGGTATTTTACACTTGTTCTAATGGAATAGGCTCATTATTTCTAAGACAGTATTTTTTTTTTTTTTTATCATGGGGAATATGTAAATTTGTGATTTCCACAAGTCTGGAATTCGACCTCATTGAGAAAAACAGATTGAAATAAGAAACCGAACAGATAGATTGCAGGAAAGATAAGAACTGAGGAATGACTGTGGCACTGGAGCTCTTGGTTTGCAAAATTTCTTCCTTTCTCATATTTTCTTAGATGACATAAAATATTTCCTTTTTGGCCTAAGCTTGTTTTCAAAAGTATCATATCTATGCAAAAACTACTCATTTTTCATAATTAATGGATAGCAAAAGAAATAATGTAATGAGTCTTTATTTAATCAATAATGTCTTCCTGGGTTTATATTGACTAATTTTATTTATACTGGTGTAGTGGTTAAGACTCAACTGCTACCAAAGGTCAGCAGTTGAAATCCACCAGCTGCTCCTTGGAAACCTTATGGGGCAGTTCTACTCTGCCCTATAGTGTTGTTACGAGTTGGAATCGACTCGACAGCAATGGGTATACACTTCCCAGAGCGTACCTGTTAACCCGTTGCCGTTGAGTAGGTAGTTACAATTGTTTCACTGTTATAATTATTTTAATATTTGTATTATATTTTTTTCATTCTTATTTACTGACTATATCTTAAGAGATTGTCTCTTTCTTTGTAATAATTTCTGAAGATATATTCAGCTAATAAAGTGAATAAAAATTAAAGCACAAATTTTCATAACAGTGGGGAAAAAAAAAAAGATTTGTGAAGAGGGGTGGTTTTGTACCAGCAAATATTAAGTAGCAAAAGTTGCAGTCGCTCAAAGCAGCCTGTAAAAACAATATTAATTACTGTCTGATAATAATTTCATTGAATTAATATTTGCATACACTAATAGAAATGGCCATAATATTGGCATATAAAGGTATATGATTGCAATGCATATAAAAGGTCAAGTTTTAACAATCTAGCCTTATAGAAGCTCATAGTTATGAGGATATTTTTAACATGTCCTAGGCTTCAGCATAGTTGAGAGGAAAACAACTTAACTACATCATTGGACAAAGTTTTCTTTCTCTAAAATTACATATTCCATGGAGAAAAACTTAAAAATAAAGTGATCTATACGAAATATTATCAAAAATAACCAAAAGTCTGTTTGATGTAGCAGTTGAGTTAAATTTACTTCACAATTTTCAAAGTGTGATAATTTCCTGTTAAAATCTTAGGTGAAACTTTGTCTAGAAATGTGGGTTTTGTTTTTTTTTTCTTCTGTTTTCAGAATCCTCTATATACTTGAGTTGGAATCAACTTGACAGCAACGAGTTTGGTTTGGTTTTTCTACACACTCAAAAGCAGCCTGAAGGAAGCAGGTTTTTAAAATGCCCCTATAGGGTAACTAAAGGATAATTCGAATTCATTATCTTAGTACCTTTTAATATTCCAGTCATCACTGGCTTTGTCATCATAGACGTACAGCCTCCTCCTTAGAACCACCACATGGCCATCAGGCTAACATCAGGTAAGTGCAATTTTATCATATCTATTTTTATTTGAATTCATTTAATGATCTATTTTAAATGTAATAAAGTAGGCAAAAGTTTTAGCATAAATATACGATTAATTCAAAGCGAGTAACTGAGACATCCATTCTTATAACTTGGAGACAAAAGCAAAGTTCACATGTGTTAGAAGATTTTTTATAAAAGGCTCAAATTATTGTCCTTAGATAATTAAACAAGTGCATAAAAATACAAACAGTAAACTTTATTCATGAATCAAGCCTAAAGTGAAATCGTAAAATAAAAAATCTTGAAAATGATTCATTTATCCAGAATTTTCTTATGGTTTTAGGTCTTTTAAAAATATTACATACTATTAAAATTTTTTTTATGTATAATGTTATTAAAAAAATGAGTATAATGTTATTATGCACAGAATGAATTCAGGTAAATGGTACATGACCAAGCACCATCTCTCATACACTTCTTGACTGTGCTGAATAGGCAGAAAGATTGTAATAAGGTAACAAACACCTGTAAGACTTTCTCTTAAAAAAATGTGATGACCTTGTTTGTGAGTCTTGTTTTCCGGGACAACTATTTCAATCATTTTGGGTATTCTTGTGGTATCATAAATTTTGCTGAGTTTTCATGTATATGGTTTTTTTCATACACAATCACATAAAATCCATTGGCTCCGACAGTCTTAAACCTTTCGCATTTTCTCCATTTCTATCTCTGTAGATTCCCTGTTGCCTCCATGGAGATTCATTGCTGAGGTCCTGGGAATTATCCTTCTTAAATTAATGTTCATAGTGATTATCATAAGATTTATCAATATTCCTGGTACCTAAGTCTATGAGAGAACGAACATAACAAAACTGTGCCAATAGAATAAGGATCTGAAAATCTCTTTACTCTTAATATTACATCAAATCATTCTCTCTTTTTTATGTGAGCATTTAATAACCTTAAACTTAGTAAATATAAAAAAAAAAAACCTTATAATGTGGAATTATTATGGAAGGGGTATTCTAAATCAATAAAAATTATCAATGATATTATAAAAAACATTTTGATTGCTTCCATGTAAATGCTGAAAAAAGATCTGATATACTATCCTGAGGCTTTGTTTTAACAGACAGATAAAATAGTTATAAATAACAGATGGATGAAGAAAAGGTTAAGCCATAATCTGGCGTCTGATAGAAGAGTTGTTTTGGTTGTGGTTGCTGTTTGTTTATATTAGGTTGTAAAGACTTTTACTATTAGCTTTTCTTGGTTTAAAAAAATCTTAACATTTACCAGTATTAATATAGACACTGAAGGAACTAGTACAAATTCAAAATAAAAGTCATAATTATGGTTGTACAATTATAATCATGCTGAGTTACTTTCATTCTTATAGAAACTTTAATCCTGGAGCAAAAAAATTCCCTTATAATAAAAACTCAGAAAGGTAGGTGATATCTCTAAAAGTTTTTTTCTTTTTTGTGGTTTCAACATATTCTGCTTGTCTCTAGAAATAAAAAGAGATTGTTAGGAAAATTACCTAACAGAGAATGAATGATGTATTTTCACAAATGGTCAGTATCTGAAGTTTAAAGCTTGTAATTGATGAAAAGAAGTATAAATAATTTTTTTTTTAATCAATAAAACCAAAAAATCCAAACCTGTTGCCATCAAGTCAATTCCAAGTCATAGTGACCCTACAGGACAGAGTAGAACTGTCCCACAGAGTTTCTAAGGGGCGCCTGATGGATTCAAACTGCCGACATTTTGATTAGCAGCCATAGACCTTAACCACCACGCCACCAGGGTTTCCTTTTAAGCAATATACCTAGTGGCTTAAATCCGAAGATGCTATGATATGCTACACCACTGTATATTTCTAATTTTGTTCTGGTTAAATGGTGTTGTTACTTTATTCTGGACTTTTTTTTTAAGCATTTGAAAATTCACTTATGTGTACCACTAGTGGAATAAGATTTAGATAAATATATATTTTTTTATTTTCACTTGTGTGTGTTTGAGTGTATCTGTATACATAAGCAAGTGTGTTCATATTTATTCTCATGAGTAAATGCCAATAAATTTCTATTTTAAAAAGCAATTTGCTTTTAAATATTAAGTCATATTATTTTTGTAGTAACGTGTTCATTGCTCAAAGATTGGTTTACCTACAACATTTTTTTTTCTCTCAGAAATGTCTATCAGAAAATAAAGAAGAAAAATATACTCATGTAAGGTGGGAATTGGAAAAGAAGTACTATGACACAAAAATAAGATAAAATAATATAGACGATGTTACGGATAGAATTGTGCCTCCCCAAAATATGTCGTAAATCCTAACCTCTATGCCCACGGTTATAATCCCACTTGGGAATGAGTCGTCTGTTATCTTAATGGAGCGTGATTAATGTAGGGTGTATTTTGAACCGATCTCTTTTGAGATATGAAAGAAATTAAACAAGCAAGCAGAGAAGCAGAGGCGGGGGAAGAAAAATGGCAAGGCATGTGAGGATCTCCCAGGAGCAGAAGCTCAAAAGAGATAAGGACCTTCTGCAGAGTTGACAGAGAGAGGAAGCCTTCCCCTAGAGCAAGCACTCTGAATTTGGACTTTAAGCTGCCTAACTGTGGGAAGGAGCCCTAGTGGTGTAGTGGTTAAGAGCTTGGCTGCTAACCAAAATGTTGGCAGTTCAAATTCACCAGCCGCTCCTTCGAAAACTATGGGGCAGTTCTACTCTGTCCTATGGGGTCACTCTGAGTCAGATTTGACTCTATGGCACCTAACAACAACCTTTAGAAAGCAATTTTTTGTTTGCTAGAGACACTCACTTGTGGTATTTCCATTATAGCAGCAGTAGATAGCAAAGACCGAAGATACAGGTCAATTTGACTTCATTAAATTTTTTTAAAACTTCACTGAGGTGGAAAGAAAAGTCAAATATATCAGCAAAGTCAAAGATGAACCCTACTTGAGAGAAAACATTTAAATGGGTATAATAACAAAAGATGAATATGCAGAACATGGAAATATAACACTCAAATCAATAATAAAAAAAGAGAAAAAAAATAACCCATAATGTGAGGATGGGGGAAATGGCTATAAATGAAAAAAAAAAATCACAAAATTTGAAATGCAAAATATAATAAGTGAAAAGATGCTCACTTTCACTGACAGTTAGGAAATATTTTTGTTATATAGTGGCAAATCATTTCAAATCTCATAGGTTGGTATAGATTTTTGAAAATCTGAAAATTTAATAATGTTAGCAAAAGGTGTAGATAAAAAGTAGACGTATGTACTGTTGGTAAAATTTTAATAACAGTAAAATCAAACATAAGCCTTTTTTTTTTTTTACAAATTATCCTTCTATATGAATTATCATTATGTATCTTAAGGAGTTTCTTTCTGAGAGTCATAAGAAGGCATGTGGAAAGATATTCATTATAGAATTCTTTGACATTAAAAAAAATTAAAAATATTAACTATAAATATAAGTACATGGGTAATTTGTGGTATATCCATAGAATGATATTTTATATAAATATAAACATTATTGACCTAACTTCCTCAGCATGTATAATTCCTGCAAAAGTAATATTGAGTGAGAAAGATATTTATATCCCTCAAAAATTAATAAAAATGTAAAATAATATCTTTGTACATCTATACACACATATCTCTCTGTGTTTATACTATATACATATAAAGAATATAAATATGATGTACAAATATGTAAATGACTATAGAGAGTATTTTTGTATATGTATATACATTTTCTCCAAAGCTTTCTAAGGAGACTGAAATAATTTATTGAACAATACCAGCTAGTTTTTGAAAATGGATAAATACTGTAAGAGGTATTATTTTATTCATCTAGTACTGCTATAATAGAAATATCACAAGTGGAAGGCTTTAAAAAAGAGAAATTTATTTTCTCACAGTCTACTAGGTTACAAGTCCAAATTCACGGTGTCAGCTCCAGGGGAAGACTTTCTCTCTGTTCTCTCTGGAGGAAGGACCTTGACCTCAATCTCCCTTTGGTCATAAGCTTCTCAGGCTCAGGGACCCTGGGTCCAAAGGACACGCTGTGCTTCTGGTGCTGCTTTCTTGGTAGTATGGTGTCCCCAGCTCTCTGCTTGCTTCCCTTTCCTTTTATCTCTTGAGAGATAAAAGGTGGTGCAGGCCACACCCCAGGGAAATTCCCTTTACCTTGGATCAGGTAGGTGACCTGAGTAAGGGTGGTGTTACAATCCCCCCCTAATCCTCTCAACATAAAATTACAATCACAAAATGGAGGACAACCACACAATACTGAGAGTCATGGTCTAACAATGCTGACACATATTTTCGGGGGGACAAAATTCAATCGATGTCAGGTATTAAAATTTGGCGCATTATGCTGTTGAAACATTTTTCACAGACTTTCATTACCTTATTAATTTTTGATAAAGTCATTTTTATTCCACATTATTCTAGCTCAAAATAACACACCAAATTTCAAATTAGGAAACTAAAATTATTATGGTTTATTTATAGCATAATAATCTTTATAAGCTGTTGTTAGGTGCTGTCAACTCATAGTGACCATGTGTACAACAGACCAAAACACTG
Organism: Elephas maximus indicus; assembly: GCF_024166365.1. NCBI lineage: Eukaryota > Metazoa > Chordata > Mammalia > Proboscidea > Elephantidae > Elephas > Elephas maximus. Next base: position 69,157,593 of record NC_064822.1, on the reverse strand, counting down.
CCCATTCCTGCGCCATCCTTAGAATCGCTGTTATGCTTGAGCCTGTTGTTACAGCCACTGTGTCAATCCATCTCGTAGAAGGTCTTCCTCTTTTTCTCTGACCCTCTGCTTTACCAAATATGATGTCCTCCAGACACTGGTCCTTCCTGTTAATATGCCCAAAGAATGTGAGATCAAGTATCGCCATCCTCACTTCCAAGGGGCATTCTGGCTGTACTTCTTCCAAGACAGACTTGTTCATTCTTTCGGCAGTCTGTGGTATGTTCAATATTCTTTGCCAACACCAGAATTCAAAAGCATCAACTTTTCTTGCGCCTTCTTTATTCATTGTGCAGCTTTCCCATTCACGTGAGACGATTGAAAATATCATGGCTTAGGTCAGGTGCACCTTAGTCCTCAAAGTGACATCTTTGCTTTTCAACACTGTAAAGGGGTCTTTTGCAGCAGATTTACCCAATGCAATACTTTGATTTCTTGATTGCTGTTTCCATGAGTGTTAATTGTGTATCCAAGTACAATGAAATCCTTGACAACTTCAATATTTTCTGTTTATCATGATATTGCTTATTGGTTCAGTTGTGAGAATTTTTGTTTTCTTTATATTGAGGTGTAATCCATACTGAAGGCTGTGGTCTTTGATCTGTATCAGTAAGTGCTTCAAGACCTCTTCACTTTCAGCAAGCAAAGTTGTGTCATCTGCATATCTCAGGTTGTTAGTGAGTCTTTCACCAATCTTTATGCCATGTTCTTCATATAGTCCAGCTTCTTGGATTATTTGCTCAGCGTACAGATTAAATAAGTATGGTGAAAGGCTTGACTCACACCTTTCTTGATTTTATACCATGCAGTATCCCCTTGTCCTGTTTGAGTGACTGTCTCTTGGTCTACGTACAGGTGCCACATGTGCACAATTAAGTGTTCTGGAATTCTCATTCTTTCCATTGTTATCCATAATTTGCTATGATCCTTTGCATAGCAGTCGAATGCCTTTGCATAGTTAAGAAAACAAAAGTAAACATAATCCTGGTATCCTCCACTTTCGTCTAGAATCCATCTGACCTCAGCAATGATATTCTTTTTCCCACGACCTCTTTGGAATCTGGCTTGAATGTCTGGCAGTTCCCTGTTGAATGTACTGCTGCAACTGATTTTGAATGATCTTCAGCAAAATTTTACTTGCTTGTGATATTAATGATTTTGTTTGATAATTTCTGCATTCCGTTGGATGACTTTTTTTTGGAATGGGCACACATATTGCTCTGTCCCATTTGGTTGGCCAGGTAGCTGTCTTCCAAATTTCTTGGCGTAGAAGAGTGAATGCTTCCAACGCTGCATCCATTTATTGAAACATCTCAATTGGTATTCCATCAGTTCCTGGAGCTTTGTTTTTCGCCAATGCCTTCAGTGCATCTTGGACTTCTTCCTTCAATACCATCGGTTCTTGATCATATGCTACTTGCTGAAATGGCTGAATGTAAACCAGGTCTTTTTGGTACAATAACTGTGTATTCCTTCCATCTTCTTCTAAGGTTTACTGTGTCATTCAATTTTTTGCTCATGTAATCCTTCAAAATTGCTACTTGATGGTTGTTTTTTTCTTCAGTTGTTTCAGCTTGAGAAATACTGAGCGTGTTCTTCCCTTTCATTTTCTAACTGCAGGTCATTGTACATTTCATTATAATACTTTACTTTCTTTTCTTGAACCTCCCCTTTGAAATCTTCTGTTCATCTCTTTTACTTCATTATTTATTCCATTCATGTTAGCTATTCTACGTTCAAGAGCAAGTTTCAGAGTCTCCTCTGACATCCATTTTTGTCTTTTCTTTCTTTCCTGTCTTTTTAGTGATCCTTTGCTTGCTTCAGAGCCCTAGTAGTGCCGTGGTTAAGAGCTCATCTGCTAACCAAAAGGTCGGCAGTTCAAATCCACCAGCCACTTCTTGGAAACCCTATGGGAAGTTCTACTCTGATATAGGGTGGCTATGAGTTGGGATTGACTAGATGGCAATGGAATTTCTTTTTTTCTTTTTTTTTTTGCTTTTATCATATATGATGTCTTGATGTCATCCCTCAACTCATCTGGTCCTCTATCATTAGTGTTCAATTTGTCAAATCTATTCTTGACATGGTCTTCAAATCCAGGTGGGATATACTCAAGGTTGTATTTTTGTTCTTATGGATTTGTTTTAATTTTCTTCAGTTTCAACTTAAACTTGCAAAGGAGCAGTTGATTGTCTTGTCAACTCCTGGCCTTGTGATATTGATGATGATATTGCACTTTTCCATCATCTCTTTCCACAGAGGTAGTTGATTTGATTCCTGTGTTTTCCATCCAGTGAGATCCATGTGTATAGTTGCCATTTATGTTGTTGAAAAAATATATTTGACGTGAAGAAGTTGTTGGTCTTGCAAAATTCTATCGTGCAATCTCTGGGGTCTTTCTATCACCAAAGCTGTATTTTCCAACTACAGATCCTTCTTCTTTGTTTCCAACATTTGCATTCTAATTGCCAATAATTATCCACGCATCTTAATTGCATGTTTGATCAATTTCAGACTACAGAAGTTGGTAAATATCTTCAGTTTTGTCATCTTTGGCATTAGTGGTTGGGGTGTAAATTTGAATAATAGCCATAGTAATTGGTCCTCCTTGTACTATACTATCATTGACAGTGTTGTACTTCAGGATAAATCTTGAAATATTCTTTTTGACTATGAATGCAATGCCTCTTCAATTTGTCATTCCAGGCATAGTAGACCTATGGTTGTCTGATTCAAAATGGCCAATATTAGTGCATTTCAGAGCACCAATGCCTACGATATTGATCTTTATGCCTTCCATGTCATTTTGTCTACATCCAGGTTTCCTTGATTCATACTTTGTACATTCCAGGTTCTGATTATTAGTGGATGTTTGTAGCTGTTTCTTCTTATTTTGAGTCTTGTTGCATCAATGAGAGAAGGTCCCGAAAGCTTGATTCTATCCATGCCATTAACGTCAACTCTGCTTTGAGAAGGCATTTCTTCCCCAGTCGTATTTTGAGTGCCTTCCAACCTGAGGGGGCTCATCTTCTGGTAGTATATCAGATAATGTTCTGCTGCCATTCCTAAGGTTTTCACTGGCTAATTTTCTCAGAAGTAGACTGTCAGTTGCTTCTTCCTATTCTGTCTTAGTCTGGAAGGAAGCTCTGCTGAAACCTTTTCATCAGAGGAGAACCTGCCTGTATTTGAAATACATGTGGCATAGCTTCCAGCGTCACAGCAACATGCAAACCCCCACAGTAAGACAAACTGACAGATGACTGGTGGATATTTATAAGAATTACTGTAAATTTTTTGGTTATTATAATTCTTCTCTGATAATAAGAATCAAGAAAGATATGTAATGATTTTTTTAAGGTTCTGATAGTAATACAGATTATATTTTGTCTCTACATTAAAAAAATACAGGTTATATTTTGTCTCTACATTAAAAAAGATTTTTTTTCTACATTAGGGTATGCAAAAATAATAGACTTTTATAAACTATAAAATTGAGCAATAAATGTTTATAAATAAAGATTATATAAAGGGATTCCTTCTTGTTTAACAATAAGACAAAATATTCTTTTAAAAGTTATAAATTATTATATATATATGCCCACCAAAACAAAATAAAGGCAGTACATGTACATTTTCTTTGTTTGCCTTACCTGGGCACATAATTTAGGAGTTGAAATGCTAACTTTCTGTGCATATATATATGGCACTGTGTGTTTTGTTTTACATGTACCAGTGTGTGGAGGTGCATATGTTGATTATGTACATATTTGTTTGTACCTGTGCAAATATGTCAATTAATATTTATTTGTCATTTCAAATCATTTTGGTAGTAATTCAAATCTTTCTTAGGACATTGTCATCATTGTCCAAAGGCCTGGTTTATGTATTCCAACGGCTGTTATTACATTAGTAGTGAAAGAAAATCATGGAGTGAGAGTCGGATGGCCTGTGCTTCCAATGCATCTAATCTGCTTCACAGAGATAATGAAGAAGACATGGTAAGATTTTTAAGCTATTCAAACATTTTATTGAAAGGTTATTTCAGTCAATATTATGTTTGTAGGATTCATGCACATTTTAGTATATAATATTCCTTTGTTTGGTTTTACAATATTTTATTTATTTTGTCAGGCTATTAATGTACATTTGCTTATTTAGTACTGTTTCTCATGGAAAACAATACTTGTGTAAGTCCTTTTCTTCTAAAATAAACTTTGCTATTTTTATCTTATCATATGTAAAATAAATAAATAAATAAATAAATAAATAAATAAATAAATAAATAAATAAATAAATAAATAAAATACATAATTGTTCAGATTGATAAGAAAGTGATTATAACCCTTTGCCATCAAGTTGATTCCAATTAATAGTTACCCTCAAACGTACTTCTATGGTTTCCAAGGCTGTAAATTTTTTATGGAAGCAGATTGCCACATTATTTCTCCCACAGAGCAGGATAGGGTGTTCTATCTGCTGACCTTTCGATTATAAGCCTAGAGCTTAGCCACTGAGCCACCAGGAATTCTAGAGGAGTGCATGACCCATGTACTTAAAAAATACTTGGTCTCTTAGTAAACAGCCCTGGTGGTGCAGTGTTTAAGCACTGCACTGCTATACAAAATGTCAACAATTCAGCCTTACCCTGAAAGAAGATCTAGCAGTCTGCTTCTACATGAACCACCGTCTCCACCAGTCTGAGCCCAGAATTAAATGGTGCCAGGCTACCACCACCAGCTACTCTGAAAGGGATCACAATAGAGAGTTCCGGACAGAGCAGGACAGAAATGTAGAACAAAATTCAAATTCACAGAAAAAGACCAGATTTACTGGTCTGACAGAGACTGGAGGAACCCCTGAGACTGTGGCCTCAGGACACTCTGCTAACTCAGAACTGAAGCCACTCCTGAAGTCCTCCTTTCAGCCAAAGATCAATCATTGCCATTGAGTTGATTGTGAGTCACAGCAACCCTATAAAACAAACAATAACACACGTGAGGAATGTGTTTCTTAGTTCAATCAAGTATATGAGACCAAATGGACAACACTTGCACAAAAGCAAAGACTAGAAGGCAAGAAGGGACAGGAAACCTGGACAAACGAACACAGGGCACCCAGGGTTTAAAGGAAAAGGGGAAGAGTGCTGACACACTGTGGGGATTGCAACCAATGTCAGAAAACAATTTGTGTATAAATTATTGCATGAAAAATTAATATGTGCTAAAAATGTTCATTTAAAACATAATAAAATTAATAATAATAATATTAATAACAATAATAATAATAAAAAGATTACAGACAGCCAAGAAAACCTGTGGAACTCAGTTCCAGTCTGTAAAATGTGAGGTTTCCATGAATCAGAATCGATTCCATGGCAACAAATTTGATGTTTTTTTTTTTTTATTTATTTACAATAAGTTTAAGAAATAGACATTTCTAGTCCCTAAAAAAAAAAAAAAAAAATTTTTTTTTTTTAGTAGCCATGTTCCTGTGTCTGCTCTCAATACTTCTCGCTCCTCCCTAAAGCACTACTAAAGATTAGCTTTGCTTGTTTTTGAATTTTATGTAAGTGAAATCATACAGTATGCATTTTCTTTTTCGTCTGTTTCATTTCACTCCTATAACACATTCATGTAATTCATCTATATTGTTGCATTTAACTGTTTGTTAATTTTCACTTCTATATTATGTGACTATATACTGTGCATGGAAATTTGGATTACTTCTAACACTGGTCTGTTATGAATAATTATTCTCTGTACATCCTTGTGTATGTATTTAGTCCACATATTACCTGTATGTATAGGAATTCAGCTTCAGGCTCGTAGGTATCGTACATGTCAAAATTTATAAAATTATTCTATAGTTTCCTAGTTTTTTGTGCATGTACCCATTTTATTCAATAGTACCTGAATGTGTTCCTCTATCCTCATAACCATCAAAACTTAGTAGTATGAGGAATTTTAATATTGGACATTTTTACACTTATATAGCAGTATCATGATATGAATAGTGCATTTTCCTGATTCCTGTTAGATTGAACACATTTCTATGTGCTGCTGGCATTAGGATACCTCTTTGTGAAGTGCCTATTCATGTTTCTTGTCCATTTTTCCTAAGTGGTTTTTTTTCCTTCCAATAAGTTGTTAACATGTTTTGAATATGAGCTCTTTCTTGATGTTACGAGATTTAAATAGCTTCTTTTGAGTCTTTTGATGAAACAACGTTTGTTAATGTTACCATAGTCCAATTAAGCATTTTTGTGGGTGTTACTGCTTGTTTTGGATCTATTTCAGAAATTACTACAAGTCTGTAAAGATATTCTCTTATATTTATTTGTAGAAATTGTTTCTTCATTTCTTTTCTTGACCTTTTACATTTAGATACAACAGTTCCTTGGGAATTTTTTTGTGTGTGTTTTTGATGAAGTGAGGAAGAAGTGAGGTTCATACTTTTCTACATCATTATTTTATTGATGAAGTGTAACTTATAACAAAGGTGACCTTTTCTCCACTCTTCTCTCTGCCACCTTTGTCATAAATCAATTTCATATGTGTGTCTGTGTGTGTATCTGCGTTTGATGTATTTAGGGAGACTACCGTGTCTCATTTTTCTATTTTTTTCTTGCACCAGTGTTGTTGTTAGGTGCTGTAGAGTCGGTTCCGACTCATAGCCACCCTATGCACAACAGAACGAAACACTGCCCAGTCCTGAGCCATCCTTATAATCGTTGTTATGCTTGAGCTCATCGTTGCAGCCACTGTGTCAATCCACCTCGTTGAGGGTCTTCTTCTTTTCTGCTTACCCTGTACTCTGCCAAGCATGATGTCCTTCTCCAGGGACTGATCCTTCCTGAAAACATGTCCAAGTATGTAAGATGCAGTCTTGCCATCCTTGCTTCTAAGGAGCATTCTGGTTGTACTTCTTCTAAGACAGATCTGTTTGTTCTTTTGGCAGTCCATGGGATATTCAATATTCTTCGCCAACACCACAATTCAAAGGTGTCAACTCTTCTTTGGTCTTCCTTATTCATTGTCCAGCTTTCACATACATATGATGTGATTGAAAATACTATGGCTTGGGTCAGGTGCACCTTAGTCTTCAGGGTGACATCTTTGCTCTTCAACACTTAGAAGAGGTCCTTTGCAGCAGATTGGCCGAATGCAATGCATCTTTTGATTTCTTGACTGCTGCTTCCATGGCTGTTGATTGTGGATCCAAGGACAATGAAATCCTTGACAACTTCAATCTTTTCTCTGTTTATCATGATGTTGCTCATTGGTCCAGTTGTGAGGATTTTTGTTTTCTTTATGTTGAGGTGTAATCCATACTGAAGGCTGTGGTCTTTAATATTCATTAGTAAGCGCTTCAAGTCCTCTTCACTTTCAGCAAGCAAGGTTATGTCATCTGCATAACGCAGGTTGTTAATGAGTCTTCCTCCAATCCTGATGCCCCGTTCTTCTTCATATAGTCCATCTTCTGGGATTATTTGTTCAGCATACAGATTAAATAGGTATGGTGAAAGAATACAACCCTGACACACACCTTTCCTGACTTTAAGCCAATCAGCATTCCCTTGTTCTGTCTGATCTTGATCTATGCCTCTTGATCTATGTAAAGTTTCCTCATGAGCACAATTAAGCGTTCTGGAATTCCCATTCTTCTCAGTGTTATCCATAGTTTGATATGATCCACACAGTCAAAGCAAGTGAAAACGTATTAATGATAAAAAAAAAAAAAATAATGTTATGATAGTCCGATTCAGAATTTTTGTGGGTGTAAGTGCTCATTTTGGATCTATTTCAGAAATTACTAAAAGTCTATAAAGGTATTCCCTTGTATTTATTTATAGGAATTCTTTCTTTCTTTCTTTTTTTTTGATCACCAATTTATTAGGAATTTATTTTTTGTGATGCTGGGTTTTGGATGAAGTGAGGTAAAAGTGAAGTTTATACTTTTCTACATCATTATTTAATTGATGAAGTGTAACTTTTACCAAAGATGACTGTTTCTCCATTCTTCACTCTGCCAGCTTTGTCATAAATCAATTTCATGGGTGTGTCTACATTTGATGTATTTAGGGAGACTACCATGTTCCGTTTTTCTATTTTTTTCTTGCACCAGTACCACATGGTAAATATTACTAAAGCTTTATGTTAAGCTTTGATATTCAGTGCAACAGATAACTTCATCCCAGTCTTCTTCAGGAGTATCCTGTTACACTGGCCCTTTTAGTCCTTCTATAAATATTTTCACAAAACCAGGAGGTGGCTTTATTGAAATTATATTTAATCAATAGATTAATTGTTCAAAATTGATATCTATATAATATTATGCTTAAACGTGCCTGTGTTGTTTTTGTGTGCCATCAAATCCATTCGACTCATAGCTATCCCACAGGGCAGAGTAGAACTGCCCCATAGGGTTTCCTTGGCTGTAATCTTTATGGGAGTATACTGCCAGGTCTTTTGTGGAGCTGTTGGTGAAGTTGAACTTCTGACCTTTCAGTTAGTAGGGGAGTGCTTAACCCTTGCATCACCAGGGATCCTTAGCATGCCTTAATCCTGTGTTTATGTCCTCAAAACAGTTTTATATTTTTTGGTTAAAGTCTTGGACAATTTTATTTAGTTTAACTCTGCTTATCTTTTATCTTTCTTTTTCTGATGTCATTAATATAGCACAATAAATTTATGTATATTTGTCTATTGAACTTATTTTCAGCAATCTTGCTTAATTCATTATTTTAGTCAGGGTTCCACCAGAGAAAGAGAAGCAGTAATAATGCATGATTTCTCCCTAGTTCCTTTCAATATTTTTGTGTGAGTGAATATATTTGTAACAAAACATTTGCCAATTCAACATTCTTCACGGGTATAACTTGGTGACGTTAATTATGTTTATTGTGTTGTTTAACCATCACCATTATCCATTCTCAAATATCCTCATCACCCTAAACAGAAATTTAGTGTCCCCTGAGCATTGCGTTCCCCTGTTCCATTATCTTCCTCCTGCCTCTACACGTATAAACCACAATAAGCTTTGGTCTCTACACACTTGCCTATGCTAGAAATTTCACAGCAATGTAATCATACGATATTTTCCTTTTCTGATTTCATTCAGCATTATGTTTTCAAAGTTCATCCATGCTGTAGCATGTTACAGGACTTCATTTCTCTTTATGGCTGAGTAATATTCCATTGTATGTATGTACCTTATTTTATTTATTCATTCATCTGTTGATGGACATTCAGTTTGTTCCCAGTTTTTTGGCTACACTGTGAATAGTGCTGCAGTGAACATTGGTGTGCAAGTACCTGTTTGTGTTCCCGCTATCAATGTTTTGGGTGTGTACCTAGGAGTGGAATTGCTGGATCGGATGGTGATTCTATATTTAAATTATTGAGTAAGCAATGAAACTGTTTTCTACCTTGGCCACACCTTTTTATAATCCCACCCGCAATGGATGACATTTCTGATATTTCTACCTCCTCAACTACACCTGTTGTTATTGTTGTTTAAATCAGCACCATCTTAGGGTTGTAAAGTGATAGCACGTTGCAATTTTCATTTGCATTCTGTAATGACTAATGACTTTGAATATCTTTTCATGTACTTGTTGGCCATTTGTATTTTTTTTTTTGATGAAATATCTATTCAAATCCTTTGCTGATTTTCTGTTACGTTTTATTTTTTTGCCTGCCTTCCTAGCAGTTTTCCTTGTGACTGCATAGCTTTGTCGTTAGCCAGTGATTTAAGTAGAGGTCATATTCAAAGACTTCAGCTCTACAGGACTTCCTCCCCTTGTCATTTGATGTGGTGTGTGTGTGTCTGTGTGTGTGTGTGTATTGGGAAGTGCTCGTAAGTTTGTAGCAAGTTCTCAGGACTCCGCTGGCTTTTACTTTTTAATGGGAACTTCTAGGTGTCCCTTGAAAATGTAATATTTATTCAGTTAGCCAAGAATGTGTACAGAGCTAATGTCATCCCTTTTATTGAACTCTCATTTTTAGGATCTTTGTGTTAAATTTATGGTTGGGAAAAAAATAATTATGGCTGGTACTCTCCTCACTCCCAGGGAGACCACAAAATCAGGCTAGAGAATTTGTGGATTTTACTCATTCAATTTGGCATAGATTTCAGTACTTTGAGATGCAAATCCTGTGGTTTTTTATCCCCACCTCTCACCTGCAGTCAAATCTGCCCCTTCTGGCAGTAACACTGCTGACTTTTGCAGCCTGCCCCATGCTGTAAAATCTGTAGTTGTTCTCACTGAGCTGGGGAGGGGAAGAGATTGGGGGCAGCCTGGGCAGGAAGAGTGCAGATGTGTGCAATTCTTACTTCAATATCTACCAGCTTTCCAGGAATAAATCTTTTTCAAATTATTATTGGACTTTGATTAATTTCTAGAGCCCTGAAAGTACTCTTCTGGCAATCGATTCCTTTACTCAGTCACATTAATTAACGTCTGTAACGTGTCTGGTGTGAAACACTCACTAGGTGAGCAAATTGAGGGGCTCTGTACAGTAAGAAAGGATACACTTTATTTGATACAACAAAAAATTTAGTATTATAATTTATATTTGATTTCTCTTAAAATTGTTTTCTTCTAGAATTTCCTGAGGCGTTTCGGTGTCTTTACATGGATTGACTTTAGTGGCAATTCAACTTTCTCCTCCAAAGTGTGAGTTTTGAAATTCCTCTATTTTAGAACTTGAGAAAAAGCAATATATGAACAACTATAAAACTATAATTATTTAAGTCTTCATTGACAAATAGTAGAGGAAATACTCAGGTTCACATATATAACTGTAGGTCTACATAAATGATTTAAGATTGAAATATTTATTGTATTATTAAGTTATATATTATCAATACTAATACATTATTAAAGGATAACTCCATGAATATTATTTGCATACATATTTAAATATGCATATATCTGTTCTGAAAAATAATTTTATTCTCTGTATTACAGGATGTCAATATGTCCAGAGAAGGACAAGATTTGCACATATTTTAATATTTACAGTAACAAGATTTCTTGTGGATCCTGCTTAGAATTAAAAACATATGTTTGTAAGCACCAGGCAAGATCATTTCCCTAAGTTAGGTATGATGCTATTCCCCATCTATTAACATGTATTTCTAGTTTCTTCTATAACCATACAATTGTTTTTTAGTACAATTTTAATTTATATAAACTTTAAAAAATTATATATATATAAAATAAGAAATTTGCCATTTTGACATTTTTGCATGTACAATTTAGTGACATTAGTTACGTTCATCATGTTATGCATCCATCACCACTATCTGTTGCCCCATGTTTCCATCACCCTTAGCAGAAGCTCAATGTCTCCTAGACAATAACCCCCCTTTTCTCCCTTCCCTCTTGACTTTATAACCACTAATCAACTTTGATCTTTATACATTTGTCTAATCTAGATATATCATATAAGTAGGATCATATGTTTGTCTTTTTGTGACTGAATTATTTTACTCAGAAGAGAGAAATATTATACATTTATTATGCTTCTGCTATTTGTTTAAATAAATTATGTATAAATTACAAATCACAAAATTATCACGAGCTGTTATTTTCATGTCATCAATAAAATGAATAAATTCATTCAATTTTCAAATGAGTTGGTGTCTCCTAGCCCTTGAAGTTGTTTAAAATGAGGACACACCATCCCTAGTGGTAAGGTGTGTAAATCAGAGCCCGGTTAGGAGACAGATACCAGAGAAAGTTCATGTAAATAATTATTAACTATTTGTACGGGATAGGTAACTAAGATGGGATAAAAGAAAACTATGAAGAATACCTTAATGCTGAGGGAGAACACCCAAAGAAGGAACAAACTCGATAGTTGGGTTTCAGACTTCAAAACTGTGTGGCTGCCGCTTACTGAATGGCAGAGGTGTTCACTGGGATGTCCTGGGACAGACAGAACAGGTCCAAGCCAGAAGGCTGGAATTGGTGAGGATGGAATCTCAGCCAGACTGGCAAGCAGAAAGACCCCCTTACCAGAGAGCATTTGGGCAGCAGAAGGGGAACAGGAACTATGACTGGGACTGGCAACAAAAACTTGCTGATGGCTGAATACCACGCATGTCCTGCATGCATCTAGCTGACAGCCCCAACCCCCCACCACAGGAGCAAAAGGAGAAGAAGCATCACAAATCCAGGAAGAAGAGCCCTTCCTCCTGCAGTGTCTCTCCAATGGCTTCTGCTGACAAAGCTTAACATCATGCCAGCTGCAAGGGAGAAAAGTTTATAGGATATAGCTTCATTATTATGAAACAGAGCAAAGGATAGGATAGATTTGGAGATGAGAGAGAATAAATTGTTAATTGGCACACAAAGTCACCATTGTGACACAGGACAGAATTGCAGTGTAACGGACCTTTGTATTTCCTCCTCTCCCTCAGAGAATAGAACCAAGGCGTATCTCCAAATTCCATTTTAGTGCAACATTGTCACTACTAAGTTCCATTTTTTGTAGAGATTGATATTTTCCTTGGGTAATGTCCAGTCTCCCTTGATAATTGTCACACGTCTGCAGTTTCTGTTACTGGACTTCAGACATTTTGGAAGGTATTTTATTCAATTCTCTATCCTCCTCCTTCTCTCACACTTTACCATCAGGCTAAGAAAAATGCTTTGATAAAAAACTTAAATGTTAAATGTTGAAGACAAAAAAGAATCAAAAGGATAAAAGTGTTTGTTTGATATAAACAGCTACTTATTTGCAAGATTCAAAATAGACTAGTAATTTATCAATCATTCAGAGACCTTTCCACCATCATTCAATTAAAAGAGGAAGGGTGCTTATCACTGACTATTATCAGCAAAATAAACCAATATATACATTTATCTCTTTATATAGACTAAAATTTCATTCCATATAATCCCTGAACTATAGCTGTATCAGATATCGAAGTTGTATAATAAGCAACCACAAGATAGCACTGAGAATCAAAAAAAGAAATTAAGATTATTTTCTCATTCACCCAGTTGTTGTCTGGATGGGTTGCAGTTGTTATACGTTGCGCTTAGATGGGTTTAGCTCCAGTCCACTAATTTAGTTCAGATTTTTCTATATATCTTATTCTCAGAACAGTGGGCTCAGAATATGGGTGCACGCCCTTCTCATAGCAGAGGTCGTCAGTTCTCAGAGGGGCAAGCAGAAATGTACTTCTCGATGCCTGGGCACAGAACTCACATATTTTCACTGTCTCACCCCAAATCCTTGTCAAAACAAGTCACATGGCCAAGCCACCAGGAGTGTATTTAAATAAGAAAATGTGAAATATAAAGATTTTCAGTACTTTATTAATTTTTCTTGCTAGGTTTTTGCTACCTTTACTCCAAAATATACTGCAAGGTAGTCTTATATAGTGATGAAGAGTATCAGATGGATGCGTTTGTGAGCATTCTTTATCAAAGTTCAGGTGGGGAAGAAGCAGTATAGTGTAACGTTTAGTGACATGAGCAATGTCCAATGGAGCCAGACTACCTGGGTATAAATACTAATTCTACCCTATTAGCTATGTGCCCTAGTTACATAGTTGTTTTGAATCCATCTTCTTTCCTGTAAAACGTAATAGAAATAATGTATTAAACCTTGGTCCCCAAACACCTGCCCTTGCTCCGCTGACCTGTGAAGCATTCGGTTTATCCTGGAAACTTCTTTGCTTTTGGTCCAGTCCAGTTGAGCTGACCTTCCATGTATTGAGTATTGTCCTCCCTTCACCTAAAGCAGTTCTTATCTACTAACTAATCAGTAAATAACCCTCTCCCATCTTCCCTCCCTCCCTCCCTCGTAACCACAAAAGTATGTGTTCTTCTCAGTTTATACTATTCTCAAGATCTTATAATAGTGGTCTTATACAATATTTGTCCTTTTGCCTCTGACTAATTTTGCTCAGCATAATGCCTTCCAGGTTCCTCCATGTTATGAAATGTTTCACAGATTCGTCACTGTTCTTTATCGATGGGTAGTATTCCATTGTGTGAATATACCACAATTTATTTACCCATTCATCCGTTGATGGACACCTTGGTTGCTTCCAGCTTTTTGCTATTGTAAACAGAGCTGCAATAAACATGGGTGCGCATATATCTGTTCTTGTGAAGGCTCTTATTTCTCTAGGGTATATTCTGAGGAGTGGGATTTCTGGGTTGTATGGTAGTTCTATTTCTAACTGTTTAAGATAACGCCAGATAGATTTCCAAAATGGTTGTACCAATTTACATTCCCACCAGCAGTGTATAAGAGTTCCAATCTCTCCGCAGCCTGTCCAACATTGATTATTTTGTGTTTTTTGGATTAATGCCAGCCTTGTTGGAGTAAGATGGAATCTCATCGTAGTTTTAATTTGCATTTCTCTAATGGCTAATGATCGAGAGCATTTTCTCATGTATCTGTTAGCTGCCTGAATATCTTCTTTAGTGAAGTGCGTGTTCATATCCTTTGCCCACTTCTTGATTGGGTTGTCTGTCTTTTTGTGGTTGAGTTTTGACAGAATCATATAGATTTTAGAGATCAGGCGCTGGTCAGAGATGTCATAGCTGAAAATTCTTTCCCAGTCTGTAGGTGGTCTTTTTACTCTTTTGGTGAAGTCTTTAGATGAGCATAGGTGTTTGATTTTTAGGAGCTCCCAGTTATCTAGTTTCTCTTCGTCATTTTTGGTAATGTTTTGTATTCTGTTTTTGCCTTGTATTAGGGCTCCTAAGGTTGTCCCTATTTTTTCTTCCATGATCTTTATCGTTTTAGTCTTTATGTTTAGGTCTTTGATCCACTTGGAGTTAGTTTTTGTGCATGGTGTGAGGTATGGGTCCTGTTTCATTCTTTTGCAAATGGATATCCAGTTATGCCAGCACCATTTGTTAAAAAGACTATCTTTTCCCCAATTAACAGACACTGGGCCTTTGTCAAATATCAGCTGCTCATATGTGGATGGATTTATATCTGGGTTCTCAATTCTGTTCCATTGGTCTATGTGCCTCTTGTTGTACCAGTACCAGGCTGTTTTGACTACTGTGGCTGTATAATAGGTTCTAAAATCAGGTAGAGTGAGGCCTCCCACTTTCTTCTTCTTTTTCAGTAATGCTTTGCTTCTCCGAGGCTTCTTTCCCTTCCATATGAAGTTGGTGATTTGTTTCTCCATCACATTAAAAAATGACATTGGAATTTGGATCGGAAGTGCATTGTATGTATAGATGGCTTTTAGTAGAATAGACATTTTTACTATGTTAAGTCTTCCTATCCATGAGCAAGGTATGTTTTTCCACTTAAGTAGGTCCTTTTTAGGTTCTTGTAGTAGAGCTTTGTAGTTTTCTTTGTATAGGTCTTTTACACCCTTGGTAAGATTTATTCCTAAGTATTTTATCTTCCTGGGGGCTCCTGTGAATGGTATTGATTTGGTGATTTCCTCTTCGATGTTCTTTTTGTTGATGTAGAGGAATCCAAGTGATTTTTGTATGTTTATCTTATAACCTGAGACTCTGCCAAACTCTTCTATTAGTTTCAGTAGTTTTCTGGAGGAGTCCTTCAGGTTTTCTGTGTATAAGATCATGTCATCTGCAAATAGAGATAATTTTACTTCCTCCTTGCCAATCTGGATGCCCTTTATTTCTTTGTCTAGCCCGATTGCTCCGGCTAGGATCTCTAGCACAATGTTGACTAAGAGCGGTGTTAAAGGGCATCCTTGTCTGGTTCCTGTTCTCAAGGGAAATGCTTTCAGGCTCTCTCCATTTAGAGTGATGTTGGCTGTTGGCTTTGCATAGATGCCCTTTATTATGTTGAGGAATTTTCCTTCAATTCCTATTTTGGTGAGAGTTTTTATCATAAATGGGTGTTGGACTTTGTCAAATGCCTTTTCTGCATCAATTGATAAGATCATGTGGTTTTTGTTGTTTTGTTTTATTTATACGGTGGATTACATTAATGATTTTTCTAATATTAAACCAGCCTTGCATACCTGTTATAAATCCCACTTGGTCATGGTGGATTAATTTTTTGATATGTTGTTGAATTCTATTGGCTAGAATTTTGTTGAGGATTTTTGCATCTATGTTCATGAGGGATATCGGTCTGTAATTTTCTTTTTTTGTGATGTCCTTACCTGGTTTTGGTATCAGGGAAATGGTGGATTCATAGAATGAGTTGGGTAGTATTCCGTCATTTCCTATGCTTTGAAATACCTTTAGTGGTAGTGGTGTTAACTCTTCTCTGAAGGTTTGGTAGAACTCTGCAGTAAAGCCATCCGGGCCAGGGCTTTTTTTTTGTTGAGAGTTTTTTGATTACCGTTTCAATCTCTTTTTTTGTTATGGGTCTAATTAGTTGTTCTACTTCGGATTGTGTTAGTTTAGGTAGGTAGTGTTTTTCCAGGAATTCATCCATTTCTTCTAGGTTTTCAAATTTGTTAGAGTACAATTTTTCATAATAATCTGATATAATTCTTTTAATTTCAGTTGGGTCTGTTGTGATGTGGCCCATCACGTTTCTAATTCGGGTTATTTGTTTCCTTTCCTGTATTTCTTTAGTCAGTCTGGCCAATGGTTTATCAATTTTGTTAATTTTTTCAAAGAACCAGCTTTTGGCTTTGTTAATTCTTTCAATTGTTTTTCTGTTCTCTATTTCATTTAGTTCAGCTCTAAGTTTTATTATTTGTTTTCTTCTGGTGCCTGATGGATTCTTTTGTTGCTCACTTTCTATTTGTTCAAGTTGTCGGGACAGTTCTCTGATTTTGGCTCTTTCTTCTTTTTGTATGTGTGCATTTATCGATATAAATTGGCCTCTGAGCACTGCTTTTGCTGTATCCCGGAGGTTTTGATAGGAAATATTTTCATTCTCGTTGCATTCTACGAATTTCCTTATTCCCTCCTTAATGTCTTCTATAACTCAGGCTTTTTTCAGGAGGGTATTGTTCAGTTTCCAAGTATTTGATTTCTCTTCCCTAATTTTTCTGTTATTGATTTCCACTTTTATGGCCTTGTGGTCTGAGAAGATGCTTTGTAGTATGTCGATGTTTTGGATTTTGCAAAGGTTTGTTTTATGACCTAATATGTGGTCTATTCTAGAGAATGTTCCATGTGCGCTAGAAAAAAAAGTGTATTTCTTTTTTTTTTTTTTTAATTTTTATTAAGCTTCAAGTGAACATTTACCATTCCAATCAGTCTGTCACATGTAGGTTTACGTACATCTTACTCCCTTCTCCCACTTGCTCTCCCCCTATTGAGTCAGCCCTTACAGTCTCTCGTTTCGTGCCAATTTTGCCATCTTCCCTCTCTCCCTATCTTCCCATCCCCCCTCCAGTTAAGAGTTGCCAACACACTCTCCAGTGTCCACCTGATTTAATTAGCTCACTCTTCATCAGCATCTCTCTCCCCCCCACTGACCAGTCCTTTTCATGCCTGATGAGTTGTCTTCGGGGATGGTTCCTGTCCTGTGCCATCAGAAGCTCTGGGGAGCATTGTCTCTGGGATTCCTCTAGTCGCAATCATACCATTAGGTGTGGTCTTTTAATGAGAATTTGGGGTCTGTATCCCATTGGTCTCCTGTTCCCTCAGGAGTTGTCTGTTGTGCTCCCTGACAGGACAGACATCGATTGTGGCCAGGCACCAACTAGTTCTTCTGGTCTCACGATAATGTAGGTCTCTGGTTCATGTGGCCCTTTCTGTCTCTTGGGTTCTTAGTTGTCATGTGACCTTGGTGTTCTTCCTTTGCCTTTGCTCCAGGTGGGTTGAGACCAATTAATGTATTTTAGATGGCCGCTTGTTGGCATTTAGGACCCCAGGCGCCACAATTCAAAGTGGGATGCAGAGTGTTTTCATAATAGAATTGTTTTGCCCATTGACTTAGAAGTCCCCTCAAACCAAGTTCCCCAGACCCCAGCCCCTGCTTCGCTGACCTTTGAAGCTTTCATTTTATCCCGGAAACCTCTTTACTTTTAATCCAGTCCAATTAGGCTGACCTTCCTTGTTTTGAGTGTTGTCTTTCCCTTCACCCAAAGCAGTTCTTATCTACAGATTGATCAATAAAAAGCCCTCTCCCTCCCTCCCTCCCTCCCCCCTTTGTAACCACATAAGTCTGTGTTCTTCTCCGTTTTTTCTATTTCTCAAGATCTTATAATAGTGGTCTTATACAATATTTGTCCTTTTGCAACTGACTCATTACGCTCAGCATAATGCCTTCCAGATTCCTCCATGTTATGAAATGTTTCAGTGATTCGTCACTGTTCTTTATCGATGCATAGTATTCCATTGTGTGAATATACCACAATTTATTTACCCATTCGTCCGTTGATGGACATCTTGGTTGCTTCTAGCTTTTTGCTATTGTAAACAGAGCTGCAATAAACATGGGTGTGCATATATCTGTTTGTGTGAAGGCTCTTGTATCTTTAGGGTATATTCCGAGGAGTGGGATTTCTGGGTTGTATGGTAGTTCTATTTCTAACTGTTTAAGATAACGCCAGATGGATTTCCAAAGTGGTTGTACCATCTTACAATCCCACCAGCAGTGTATGAGAGTTCCAATCTCTCCGCAGCCTCTCCAACATTTATTATTTTGTGTTTTTTGAATTAATGCCAGTCAGATGGAATCTCATCGTAGTTTTAATTTGCATTTCTCTAATGGCTAATGATCGAGAGCATTTTCTCATGTATCTGTTGGCTGCCTGAATATCTTCTTTAGTGAAATGTGTGTTCATATCCTTTGCCCACTTCTTGATTGGGTTGTTTGTCTTTTTGTGGTTGAGTTTTGACAGAATCATGTAGATTTTAGAGATCAGGCGCTGGTCTGAGATGTCATAGCTGAATATTCTTTCCCAGTCTGTAGGTGGTCTTTTTACTCTTTTGGTGAAGTCTTTAGATGAGCATAGGTGTTTGATTTTTAGGAGCTCCCAGTTATCTGGTTTCTCTTCATCATTTTTGGTAATGTTTTGTATTCTGTTTATGCCTTGTATTAGGGCTCCTAGGGTTGTCCCTATTTTTTCTTCCATGATTTTTATCGTTTTAGTCTTTATGTTTAGGTCTTTGATCCACTTGGAGTTAGTTTTTGTGCATGGTGTGAGGTATGGGTCCTGTTTCATTCTTTTGCAAATGGATATCCAGTTATGCCAGCACCATTTGTTAAAAAGACTATCATTTCCCCAATTGACTGACACTGGTCCTTTGTCAAATATCAGCTGCTCATACGTGGATGGATTTATATCTGGGTTCTCAATTCTGTTCCATTGGTCTATGTGCCTGTTGTTGTACCAGTACCAGGTTGTTTTGACTACTGTAGCTATATAATAGGTTCTGAAATCAGGTAGGGTGAGACCTCCCACTTTCTTCTTCTTTTTCAGTATTGCTTTACTTATCCGGGGGTTCTTTCCTTTCCATATGAAATTAGTGATTTGTTTCTCTATCCCCTTAAAGTATGACATTGGTATTTGGATTGGAAGTGCGTTATATGTATAAATGGCTTTTGGTAGAATAGACATTTTTACTATGTTAAGTCTTCCTATCCATGAGCAGGGTATGTTTTTCCACTTAAGTATGTCCTTTTGAATTTCTTATAGCAGAGTCTTATAGTTTTCTTTGTATAGGTCTTTTACATCCTTGGTAAGATTTATTCCTAAGTATTTTATCTTCTTGGGGGCTACTGTGAATGGTATTGATTTGGTTATTTCCTCTTCGGTGTTCTTTTCGTTGATGTAGAGGAATCCAAGTGATTTTTGTATGTTTGTTTTATATCCTGAGACTCTTCCAAACTCTTCTATTAGTTTCAGTAGTTTTCTGGAGGATTCCTTAGGGTTTTCCGTGTATACGATCATGTCATCTGCAAATAGTGATAGCTTTACTTCCTCCTTACCAATCTGGATACACTTTATTTCTTTGTTTAGCCTAATTGCCCTGGCTAGGACTTCAAGTACGATGTTGAATAAGAGCGGTGATAAAGGGCATCCTTGTCTGGTTCCCGTTCTCAAGGGAAATCCTTTCAGGTTCTCTCCATTTAGAGTGATATTGGCCGTTGGCTTTGCATATATGCCCTTTATTATGTTGAGGAATTTTCCTTCAATTCCTATTTTGGTAAGAGTTTTTATCATAAATGGGTGTTGAACTTTGTCAAATGCCTTTTCTGCATCTATTGATAAGATCATTTGGTTTTTGTCTTTTGTTTTATTTATGTGATGGATTACATTAATGGTTTTTCTGATATTAAACCAGCCTTGTGTACCTGGTATAAATCCCACTTGATCAGGGTGTATTATTTTTTTGATGTGTTGTTGGATTCTATTGGCTAGAATTTTGTTGAGGATTTTTGCATCTATGTTCATGAGGGATATAGGTCTAAAATTTTCTTTTTTTGTAATGTCTTTACCTGGTTTTGGTATCAGGGAGATGGTAGCTTCATAGAATGAGTTGGGTAGTATTCCATCTTTTTCTATACTTTGAAATACCTTCAGTAGTAGTGGTGTTAAGTCTTCTCTGAAGGTTTGGTAGAACTCTGCAGTGAAGCCGTGTGGGCCAGGACTTTTTTATGTTGGAAGTTTTTTGATTACCGTTTCAATCTCTTTTTTTGTTATGGGTCTATTTAGTTGTTCTACTTCTGAATGTGTTAGTTTAGGTAGGTAGTGTTGTTCCAAGAATTTATCCATTTCTTCTAGGTTTTCAAATTTGTTAGAGTACAATTTTATGTAGTAATCTGATATGATTCTTTTGATTTCATTTGGTTCTGTTGTGATGTGGTCCTTCTTGTTTCTTATTCGGGTTATTTGTTTCCTTTCCTGTTTTTCTTTAGTCAGTCTAGCCAATGGTTTATCAATTTTGTTAATTTTTTCAAAGAACCAGCTTTTGGCTTTGTTAATTGTTTCAATTGTTTTTCTGTTCTCTAATTCATTTAGTTCAGCTCTAATTTTTATGATTTGTTTTCTTCTGGTGCCTGATGGGTTCTTTTGTTGCTCACTTTCTATTTGTTCAAGTTGTCGGGACAGTTCTCTGATTTTGGCTCTTTCTTCTTTTTGTATGTGTGCATTTATCGATATAAATTGGCCTCTGAGCACTGCTTTTGCTGTGTCCCAGAGGTTTTGATAGGAAGTATTTTCATTCTCGTTGCTTTCTAAGAATTTCCTTATTCCCTCCTTGATGTCTTCTATACCCCAGTCTTTTTTCAGGAGGGTATTGTTCATTTTCCAAGTATTTGATTTCTTTTCCCTAGTTTTTCTGTTATTGATTTCTAGCTTCATTGCCTTGTAGTCTGAGAAGATGCTTTGTAATATTTCGATGTTTTGGATTCTGCAAAGGTTTGTTTTATGACCTAATATGTGGTCTATTCTAGAGAATGTTCCATGTGCACTAGAAAAAAAAGTATACTTTGCAGCAGTTGGGTGGAGAGTTCTGCATAAGTCAATGAGGTCAAGTTGTTTGATTGTTGTAAGTAGGTCTTCCGTGTCTCTATTGAGCTTCTTACTGGATGTCCTGTCCTTCTCCGAAAGTGGTGTGTTGAAGTCTCCTACTATATACGTGGAGGTGTCTACCTCACTTTTCAATTCTGTTAAAATTTGATTTATGCATCTTGCAGTCCTGTCATTAGTTGCATAAATATTTAATATGGTTATGTCTTCCTGATCAATTGTCCCTTTTATCATTATATAGTGTCCTTCTTTATCCTTTGTGGCGGATTTAAGTCTAAAGTCTATTTTATCAGAAATTAATATTGCTACTCCTCTTATTTTTTGCTTATTGTTTGCTTGATATATTTTTTTCCATCCTTTGAGTTTTAGTTTGTTTGTGTCTCTAAGTCTAAGGTGTGTCTCTTGTAGGCAGCATATAGATGGATCGTGTTTTTTTATCCAGTCCGTGACTCTCTGTCTCTTTATTGGTGCATTTAGTCCTTTTACATTCAGCGTAATTATAGATAAGTAAGTTTTTAGTGCTGTCATTTTGATGCCTTTTCATGTGTGTTGTTGGCCATTTCATTTTTCCACATAGTTTTTTGTGCTGAGACGTTTTTCTTAGTAGCTTGTGAGATCTTCATTTTCATAATGTTTAACTTTGTGTTTGTTGAGTCGTTACGTTTTTCTTGGCTTTTTTCTTGAGTTATGGAATTGATATTCCTTTTTGTTGTTACCTTTTTATTTACCCCTATTTTTCTAAGTAAAAACCTACCTTGTATCCTTCTATATCGCCTTGTATCACTCTCCATCTGGCAGTTCAATGCCTCCTATATTTAGTCCCTCTTTTTGATTATTGTGATCGTTTATCTATTGATTTCCATGATTTCCTGTTATGTGTATTATATTGTTTATTTATTTATTTTTTAGAATTAGTCTTAATTTGTTTGTTTTTGTGCTTTCCCTATTTGAGTTGCGTTGATATCAGGACGTTCTGTTTTGTGACCTTGTATTGTGCTGGTACTTGATATCATTGGTCATCCGGCCAAACAATCTCCTTCAGCATTTCTTGCAGTCTTGGTTTAGTTTTTGCAAATTCTCTAAACTAGTGTTTATCTGTAAATATCTTAATTTCTCCTTCATATTTCAGAGAGAGTTTTGCTGGATTTATGATCCTTGGTTCGCAGTTTTTCTCCTTCAGTGCTCTGTATACTTCGTCCCATTCCCTTCTTGCCTGCATGGTTTCTGCTGAGTAGTCTGAACATATTCTTATTGATTCTCCCTTGAAGGAAACCTTTCTTTTCTCCCTGGCTGCTTTTAAAATTTTCTGTTTGTCTTTGGTTTTGGCAAGTTTGATGATAATATGTCTTGGTGTTTTTCTTTTTGGATCAATCTTAAATGGGGTTCGATGAGCATCTTGGATAGATATCCTTTCGTCTTTCATGATGTCAGGGAAGTTTTGTGTCAGGAGTTCTTCAACTATTTTCTCTGTGTTTTCTGTCCCCCCTCCCTGTTCTGGGACTCCAATCACTCGCAAGTTATCCTTCTTGATAGAGTCCCACATGATTCTTACGGTTTCTTCATTTTTTTTAATTCTTTTATCTGATTTTTTTTGCAGCTATATCGGTGTCAATTCCCTGGTCCTCCAGAAGTCCCAGTCTAGATTCTAATTGCTCGAGTCTGCTCCTCTGACTTCCTATTGCGTTGTCAAATTCTGTAATTTTATTGTTAATCTTTTGGATTTCTACATGCTGTCTCTCTATGGATTCTTGCAACTTGTTAATTTTTCCATTATGTTCTTGAATAATCTTTTTGAGTTCTTCAACAGTTTTATCAGTGTGTTCCTTGGCTTTTTCTGCATTTATCCTAATTTCATTTGTGATATCTTTAAGCATTCTGTAAATTAGTTTTTTATATTCTGTATCTGATAATTCCAGGATTGTATCTTCATTTGGGAAAGATTTAGATTCTGTTGTTTATGGCGTTGGAGATGCTGTCATGGTCTGTTTCTTTATGTGGTTTGATATGGACTGCTGTCTCCGAGCCATCACCGGGAAACTAGATTTTCCAGGTAGTCGGCTGGTACGCTGGCTCCTGGTTCTGAAAACGGTCGCTGTCTGCCCGTATTTGTTCGTTTTCCGTCTCTAAGTCTGTGCTTGTTGTTCAGAGTTCGTAGATTGTTATGTACGTGATCGATTTCCTTGTTTTTCTGAGTCTTTGTTGCAAGAGGGATCCGCGGTAGCGTCCACCTAGTCCGCCATCTTGGCCCCGCCTCTGTGTATTTCTTTTTTGATGAAATATCTATTCAAGTCCTTTGCCAATTTTCTATTATGTTTTATTTATATTTTTCAGCCTGGCTTCCTAGGAGTTTTCCTTGTGACTGCATAGCTTTGTTGTTAGCCAATGCTTCAAGCAGAGGTCATATTCAAAGACTTCAGCTCTATAGAACTTCCTTCCTCTGTCTTTTGATATGGTGTGTGTATCTGTGTGTATGTGTTGGGAAGTGCTCATAACTTTGCAGCAAGCTCTCAGGTCTCCATCGGCTTTTACTTTTTATTGGGAACTTCTAGGTGTCCTTTGAAAATGTAATATTTATTCAGTTAGCCAAGAATGTGTAGAGAGCTAATGTCATCTCTTGTATTGGACTCTCATTTTTAGGATCTTTGTGTTAAATTTACGGCTGGGAAAAAAAAATATGGCTGGTACTCTGCTCACTCGCATGAAGACCACACTCAGGCTAGAGAATTTGTGGGTTTTACTAATTCATTTGCTATAGATTTCAGTACTTCGAGCTGCAAATCCTGTGGGTTTTTATCCCCACTTCTCGCCTGCAGTCAAATCTGCCCCTTCTGGCAGTCACACTGCTGACTTTTGCAGGCTTCCCCATGCTGTAAAATCTGAAAGTGTTCTCACTTAGCTGGGGTGGGGAAAGGATTGGGAGCAGCCTGGGCAGGAATAGTGCAGATGTGTGCAATTCTTACTTCAATATCTACCAGCTTTCCAGGAATAAGTCTTTTTCAAATTATTGTTGGACTTTGATGAATTTCCAGAGCCCTGGAAGTATTGTTTTTGTCAATCTGATCCTTTTACTCAGTCACACCAATTAATGTCTGTAAAGTTTCTGGTGTGAAACACTCACTATGTGAACAAATTGAGGGGCTTTGTATAGCAAGAAAGGATTCACTTTATTTGATACACCAAAAAATTTAATATATTTGATTTCTCTTAAAATTGTTTTCTCCTAGAATTTCCTGAGGTATTTCGGTGTCTTAATATGGATGGAATTTAGTGGCAATTCAACTTTCTCCTCCAAACTGTAAGAGTTTTGAAATTCCTCTATTTTATAACTTGAGAATAAGCAATATATGAACAATTATAAAACTACAATTATTTAAGTTTTCATTGACAAATAGTAGAGGAAATACTCAAGTTTAGATATACAACTGTAGGTCTGCATAAATTATTTAATATTGAAATATTATATTATTAAGTTATATATTATCAATATTAATACATTATTAAAAAGGATAACTCCATGAATATTTTCATATATATATTTAAATATACATATATCTGTTCTTAAAACTAATGTTATTCTCTGTATTACAGGATTTCAATATTTCCAGAGAGGGACAAGAATTGCACATTTTTTAATACTTATCATAACAAGATTTCTTCTGAATACTGCTTAGAATTAAAAACATATGTTTGTAAGCACCAGGCACGATCATTTCCCTAAGTTTGGTATGATGCTATTCCCTATCTATGAGTGGATATTTCTAGATTCTTCTACAGGCATACAATTTTTTTAGTACAATTTTAATTCATATTAGCTTAAAAAATTATATATATACAAAATAAGAAATTTGCCATTTTTACACGTACAATTTAGTGACATTAGTTATGTTCATCATGTTGTGTATCCATCACCACTCTCCATTTCCAAGTGTTTCCACCACCTTTAACAGAAGCTCAATATCTCCTAAGCAATAACCCCCCCCTTTCTCCCTTCTCTCCTGACTTTATAACCACTAACCAATTCTGATCTTTATACATTTGCCTAATCTACATATTTCATATAAGTAGGATCATAAGTTTGTCCTTTTGTGACTAAATTATTTTACTCATATATACAGGCACATATTATACTTTATTATGCTTCTGCTATTTGTTGAAATTATGTGTAAACTGCAAATCACAGTATTATCAAGAACTGTTATGTTCATGTCATCAATAAAATGAATAAATTAATTCAATTTTCAATTGAGTTGGTGTCTCCTAGCCCTTGAGGTTGTTTAAAATGAGGACACACCGTCCCTAATGGTAAGGTGTATAAATCTGAGTCCAGTTAGGAGACAGAAACCAGAGAAAGTTTATGTAAATAATTATTAACTATTTGTAGGGGATAGGTAACTAAAATGGGATAAAAGAAAACTATAAAGAATACCTTAGTGCTGAGGGAGAATACCCAAAGAAGGAACAAGCTTGATAGTTGGGTTTCAGACTTCAAAACAACCCTTTGTGGCTGCAGCTCACTGAATGGCAGAGGTGTTTACTGGGTTTTCCCGGGACAGAACAGGTGTAAGCCAGAAGGCTGGAATTGGTGAGGATGGATTCTCAGTCAGACTGGCAAGCAAAAGACCCCCTACCAGAGAGCTAGTGGGCAGAGGCTGGGGTCATGGTACTATGACTGAGACAAGCAACAAAAACTTGCTGGCGTGTGAATATCACAGATGTCCTGCATGCATCTAGCTGATAGCCCCCGCCTCCACCATGGGAGCAAAGGGAGAAGAAGCATCACAAATCTAGGAAGAAGAGCCCTTCCTCCTGCAGTGTCTCCGCAATGGCTTCTACTGACAAAGCTTAACATCATGCCAGCTGCAAGGGAGAAAAGTTTATAAGATATAGCTTCATTATTATGAAACAGGGAGAAGGATAGGATAGATTTAGAGACGAGAGAGAATAAATTGTTAATTGGTGCACAGAGTCACCCTTGTGACACACGACAGAATTGCAGTATAACAGACCTTTGTATTTGCTCCACTTTCTCAGAGAATAGAACAAACATATATCTCCAAATTCCATTTTAGAGCAACATTATCACTACTTAGTTCCATGTTTGGTAGAGATTGATATTTTCCTTCTGTAATGTCCAGTCTTCTTTGATAATTGCCACATGTTTGTTGTTTAGTGGATTGCAGACATTTTCGAAGGTATTTTATTCAATTCTCTTTTCTCTTCCTCTCACACTTTATCATCATGCTAAGAAAAACATTTGCTGAAAAACTAAAATGTTAAATGATGGAGAAAAAAAGAATCAAAAGGATAAAAGCATTTGTTTGATTTAAACAGCTACTTATTGGAGAATTCAAAATAGACTAGTAATTTATCAATCATTCAGAGACCTTTCCACCATCATTCAATTAAAAGAGGAAGGGTGCTTATAATGGACTATTATTAGAAAAATAAACCAATATATACATTTATCTCTCTAAATAGATTAAATTTCATTTTACATAATACATGAACTGTAGCTGTATCAGATCTTTGAAGTTGTATATAATAAGGAACCACAAGACTGCACTGAGATTCAAAAAAATAAGAATATTTTCTCATTCACCCTTTTGTTGTTTGGATGGATTTCATTGTTATAGTTTGGGCTTAGATGGGTTTAGCTCCAGTCCACTAAATTAGTTCCAATTTTTTCATGTATCTTATTCTCAGAACAATGGACTCAGAACTTGGGTGCACGTCCTTCTCATAGCAGAGGTCATCAGTTCTCAGAGGGACAAGCAGAAATGTACTTCTCAATGCCTGGGCACAGAACTCACCTGTTTTTACTTCCTCATCCACAATCCTTGTCAAAACAAGTCACATGGCCAAGCCACCAGGAGTTCATTTTCAGAAGAAAACTTCGGGAAATATAAAGATTTTCGGTACTTTATTAATTTTTCTTCCTAGGTTTTTTTTTTCTTTTTTTCCTTTATTCCAAAATATACCGCAAGGTAGTCTTGTATAGTGATGAAGAGTATCAGATGGATGCATTTGTATCATTTATCAATGTACAGATGCGGAGGAAGTGGTATAACATAAAGTTTAATGACATGAGCAATGTGCAATGGAGCCAGACAACTTGGGTATAAATTCTAATTCTACCTTATTAGCTATGTGATCTAGTTACACAGTGATTTCGAATCAGCCTTCTTTCTTGTAAAATGTAATAGAAATAGCGTATTATTCACAGGTTATTTGAAAAATGCTTTACAATAGCTACTGGCATGTACGTAATCAGTGATTTTTATCTGAAATTTTTATGCTTCAGTTCTATCACCTGTAACATGATGACTATAATTATAGCAACCTAACAGCTGCTATGAAGAATTAATAATATAATACCTAATGATTATCAAAGCCTAACCAAATTAAGTTCTTGTTATGTGTGCCTTTTCTTAGTTCTTTTTCCTCCAAATATCCAACCAAACCTGATTCTCTAGAGGCCATAATCTCTAACAGTTTGTCCTCCATCTTTCATTCCGCAAATCTCTGTTTCTTCAATAAAGTGGTTTTAGACAGGTATCAACAAAGTACCCTGATTGAACTAATTCAGGCAGATATGTCAAGGATACATGCACTTTAAGGAAAGTTAATGACATTTATTGCATGTTATGTATGTACTTGCCATCATCTGTCAGTTTGTCACACTGTGGTGGCTTGTGTGTTGCTATAATGTTGGAAGCTATGCCCCTCATATTTCAAATATCAGCAGGGTCACCCATGGTGGACAGGTTTCAGTGGGACTTTCAGAATAAGACAGATTATGAAGAAAGACCTTGTGATCTATTTATGAAAATTACCCAATGCAATCCTTATGGATCATAACATTATTGTCCAACTCACTTGCTTTCTACACATCATCAGGTGAGATCTATTGCTAAAGGAGAATGTGTTTGGCGAAGCAGAGGCCTAGTAAGTGCAAGGGACACCTCAGTGAGAAGGATTGGCATGGTAGCAACAACAATGATCTTGAACATACTGTTGGCAATCCTGAGAATAATGCAGGATTGAGGAAAGCTTGTTCTGTACATAAGGTCACCATGAGTCCCAGTCCACTCAATGGCAGCTATCTATAACTATCTATCATATATGGACAGGAAAGTATAAAAAAAAAGAATAAAACTAACCCAAGGCAAGCATCTGAAGAAAACAAAAAAGATTAGAGTAGAAATAAATAAAATGGATAATAGAATAACAATACAGAAAAGAAATGACCCAAAATGTGGATACCTTAACAATATGAACAATACTGACAATATTTAGCTAGACTGGTGGAAAGAAAAATAGAGAATCCTCAAATGACAAAAGTCAGGAATAAAAATGTGGATATTATAGTTCACCTTATAGAAATAAAAAAGGTTATAAGAGAATACTGTGAACAGGAATATGCTAATCAATTTGATAACTGAGAAGAAATAGACAAATTCTTGGAAAGACACAAATTACAGAAACTGACAGAAGAAGAAATACAAAATCTGAACAAACCTGTTAAAAGCAAAGATGATGAATTAGCAATTAAAAAGCTTTCCACAAATCAAGCTCCAGATCCAGGTGGGTTCACTGATGAAGTCTAACAAACATTCAAAAAGAACAAGGTGACAAGACAATTCAATGGAGAAAGAATAGCTTTTTAAACAACAAATGGTGGTGGTACAATTGAATACGCACATACAAAGTATTAAGTTGGACTCCTACCTCACTTCTTTTACAGTGACATCTGTTTTTCCAAGTGACACAAAATTTCTGCCTTTGACAAGGTATGGTCTTACCACTTTCCTATCACTCTCGTGGAAGAAGCACAGCCAGATTGCTCTTTAGAATTGAAGATGGCAAATTTTCATCTCACATACTTCGAACATGTTATCTGGAGGGATCAGTCCCTGGAGAAGGACATCATGCTGGTAGAGGGTCAGAGAAAAGGAGGAAGACCTTCAACAAGATGGATTGACACAGTGGCTGCAACAATGAGCTCAAACATAGCAAGGATTGTGAATATGGTGCAGGAGCGGGGGTGTTTAGTTCTGTTGGTCATGGGCTCACTATGAGTCAGAATCAACTCCACAGCACTTAACAAGAACTTCGTAAACACCCAGAAAGTGTATCTTTTCAATTTTATGGGAGTGGAACAGAAATTAAATAAATTTTTATGATTTTATTAAAATTATGTACAGATATGTGCATATACTAATCAAAGATGTTGCGTAAAAACATGTAATGTCAACTATTTAGTTTGTTTTGGTTTTTCGATGAAATTTTTGAGACAAATAAAAACAGACCATAGCCTTATCAAATAACTCTTGGTTTCTTTTAACTTTTTCAAATTTCTTCAAAGCCTTTGTATAGCTGAAAACTTGTTTGACTTAAAGGTCAGGCTCTTCTAACGGTAGGTCTTCATTATCTTCATCATCATCATCTTTAGACAGCGAGTCCACAATTTCTTGCAGGTTTATGTCATCCATTTCTGTGGCAATTTCTTTGTCAACACCAATGTAAGGTGTGCCACTTACCCTATTTTCTGAAGCATCAGTGTAAATGTCATTTATTACATCCTGATTCTGTATGTCAAACTTCTTTGGCTCCCAAAAAGATACATTGCAGGTGACTCCATGTTTTTTTTTTTATTATTATTTTTAAGCTCTGACGCCACCAGTTAGATGATGAGAATCCATCAGCTTTGAAAATTTGGTTGTTTCCTTTCCTTTTGCTGGAAAGATATGTCTTGAAATGGGAACATTATTGGCAGAGGCTTCAAGAAACCACTCAAAAACAGTTTTGTTGATTTCTGCATAATTTCAGTTGCTTCCTTTCTTGGCATTTATGTTGGTGCTGATCATGTATTTTTCAATTATTTTATCCTTTTCTTTCATAATTGAATAAACTCTCATTTTGCTGCACTTTAACTTATTTACGGCTTCCTTGATGGTGGTTGTTCTCTTTGGTTATCATTTTGGCAATATTAAACCTTTATTTCAAAGATGAATTTTTCACTCTCTTGTCCATGGCTGTAAAGAATTTTTTTTTTTTTTTTAAGAAAACAAAAAAGGAAATAAGTTCTTACAAAAATTAAGGAATTTATGATCTTATTTTCTCAAAAATGTGAATATCTCAAACAAAACAGAAAACTATCAATATCATTATGTAATAAAGCTAGCAGACTTCGGTAAAATATTTAAGAAAAAATGCATGAGAAGAATGTTTTTCTTTTGTACACATATTGAATGTGTTAAATGAGGAAATGCTTCTCTATTTTTTTTGGAAAACAAGAAATTTTAAAGGAAAGAATTTCAGGGAAATGAAGAGTGGATTTTGAAAATTGGAATAATATGTATCAAAATTACAAACAGCTAAGGCAAAAACTAAAAATTAGAGGTAAGAAGAATAAAACCTCTCAAGACAAGGGGAAATGTGTGTTTTGCTAGATTTTAATGAATATAAATGAATTTATTAGTATCTCTTACCTTCTTCCAAACTTGTAGATGTGGTTCTTTACTGGAAAGAATTTACAGGCAAAAGCAAATAAATAAATAAACAGAAAAGTGAAAACTGTAAAGAATAGACATACTCAGAGAACAGTAGCAAAGTACAGTACACACTCATGCATAGTAACAACACAAAAGGAAATGAAGACTGAGCCTTCATCTCTGACTCTTGTACTTCACGGGATTGTTTCTGACTTTTGCATCTGTACTACCTCATATTTGGGTTGCAGTACCAAAGATTTTCTGATTCTGTTCCTGTCTTGCAGATTCTGGCTTTCAGAGAATATTTATTAGGCTGAAGTAATTGATATATTGGAAAATATTTGAGTTTTCCTTCTCAATCCCTTACATAGGTTCTGGCTTTTTTTTTTTTTTTGCAGGTTTAATGTATTAACATTGTCACAAAAGCCAAGACACATGCATCTGTTATAGATGAAGAAATTAATGAAAATCATGTCAAAGTTTTTCTTAGTATTTTAGTTACCTAAAGAAACGAGATCAATGCACATATATAGATAAAAAAATAATATATATATATGTGTGTGTGTATGTATATATTAGGAAACCCTGGTGGTATAGTGGCTAAGTGCTACGGCTGCTAACCAAAGCATTGGCAGCTCGAATACACCAGGCGCTCCTTGGAAACTCTATGGGTTGGTTCTACTCTGTTCTATAGGGTCACTATGAGTCGGAATCGACTCGACAGCATGGGTTTGGTTTTGGTTATGTATATATTAAGAGAGAGATTTATCTCAAGGAAAGAGTCCATGCGATTGTAGACACTGGCAAATCTCAATCCCTGGGTCAGACCTCAGGCTGGATGCTTTTTGGACTCACATAGATTCAGGGGCTGATGACCCCAAGACCACAGGTCAGACTGCGGGCTGCTGGCTCATAGCCTGCAGAAGCTAGTGAATCAAAGATTAGCAAGTAAGATGGAAGGCTGCTGGCCCACAGGCAGCAAAGGCTGTGAAATCCCAAATCAGCAGGCCATACGACAGGCCACTGGCTCAATTCCCAAGAATAGAAGGTCAGATGATGGAGTATTCAGAGCAAGCAAAAGCCACTGAGCTTTGCCAGAACATCCACATATATTGAATGCAGGCTGCACCCCTTACAACTGATTGGCTGATCATATCTCATCACAACATGGAGGTGATTATATTGTATAACAAAATGAGCAATAACTACTTCATTACATAACTGACAAAGTACACCATTACATAACTTTCAAGCCAATGAGAATCATAGCCCAGTCAAGTCGATGCAGAACCTTAAACATGAGACTCCATCCCTGCTGACTTGACAACTCTACATATCTCCTTAAACCACAATCTTAAATAAAGACAATTACAAAGTCATACTTGTGTCTAATGTGATACAACTAACATGCTTACAACTGAAAACACACTAGTCCTGTTTATACCTTATATTTTATAAATGAGGAAAATAAATCATTTGATGAATACATATTACAGAAGAATACACAATTACACTCCTCATTTCTGCAACTAGTTCTTGTGGTTGTAACTGGAATTTAGAACTGCCTTCTACCACCAGCCATTTTGGATTCCTTTTATCCTTAACAAGTGCCTCAGCTGGTCATGAATATTTGCCTTTCGGGGTGACCCAAACCTTCATTCCTGAAGGGTCTGGGCCATTAGCAGTCATGTTGGAATTGGGTGGCTGTAGTTTTCCATTAACTTTAATCACAGGGCATGGAAGGACTAAGAGACATCCTAGGGGATCTCCTGTATTCCAGACATACTCTTCTTTACCTCCTTTTTGTAATAATGGATTTCTTCTTGGTAGTCAGGATCAATCACACCTGCCAATACAGTAACTCCCTTCTTTGCCTGTTAATCCAGAGGGATGAGGAGCCCTATGTGGCCAGGTGGCATTCTTAACTTCCAGTTCAATGGAATCAGTGGTGTGTCTCCTGATGGGACCATTTCTCCCTTTGTAACTAACGCCTCTAGACCCCCAGAGCACAGGATCACAGGGGGAGGAAGCAAAAATTTTGTAACTGTGTCACTAGGGGTAACATTTTCATCCCTTGATTCCTGGATTGATGAATCCTGGCTATGGGAGACACAGCACCATATACTTCCCTGTGGCCAGTTATCTGTCTTGCTATGATGAAAGAAAACTCACCAAGGACACAATTTTTCTCAAAATATGTAATAGATCTACATATAAGTTCCAATTATATAAGCCGTTTAGAAGAAATAACCAAACTGAACCTTTGTGACTCCATGTTGGGCACTAGTTTCTTAGATATTACATTAGAAGCACAAATGCTAAAAGAGAAAATAGATAAATTGGATTTCATCAAAAGTATTATTATTATTGTTGTTTGAAGAATACTTGCAGAACTGAAAAGACAACTGATAGGATGACATAAAATATTTCCAAATCAGATAAATGATAAGGAAGTTGTATGCAGACTATTAAAAGAACTCTTAAAAACTCAGTAATAAAAAGACTAATAACTCAGTGCAAAAATGGGTTTTGAATAGACATTTCTTCAAAAATATATATATAAATGGCTAATAAGCACGTGGAAAAATACTCAACATCACTAATTATTAGGGAAATGCAAATCAAAAAAAAAGAAGACATCAGTCATACCTAATGAAAACCAAGCCCATTGCCGTCCAGTCAGTTCCAGCTCACAGTGACCCTATAGGACAGAGTAGAACTGCCCCACAGGGTTTCCAAGGAGCAGCTGGTAGAGCCGACCCACTGACGTTTTGGTTAACATTGGAGCTCTCCATCACTCTGTCACCAAGTCTCCTCATATCTAATAGGATTACTAAAATAAAAATGACAGACAACAGCAAGCATTGGTGAGCATATGCAGATATTGGAACCATTGCTTTGCTGGAAAGCCATCCTGTTGTGTAAAATGGTACAGTCACTTTGGAAAACAGGAAATTCATCAAAATGTTAAACATTAGAGTTGCCATATGCCCAAGTAATTTCTTCCTAGGTATATACTCAAGAGAATTGAAAACATATGTCCATACAGAAACTTTTGCATGACTATTTATAGCCAAAGATTGGAAACCACCCAAATATCCCATCAACTCATGAATGGTTAAAAAATGAGGTATATCCATAGAACGGAATATTATTTGGCCAAAAAAGAATGTAGTATTGATACATGTGATAACATGACTGAACCAAGGGTTGCCATAAGCAACTTACATGAAGGGAAATTTATTGTCTCAGAGTTCTGAAGACTGGAAGTCTGAGATAAGGATGATGGCCATGCCGATTCCTTCTGAAGCTTTGGGGGAGTATCTGTTCCTCGCCTCTCTCCTGGCTTCTGGTAGCTCCAGGTGTTCCTTGGCTTACACCACAGGGTCACATGCCCTCCTTCCTCTGTCTTTCTGAGCCTGTTCTCTTTAATAGAGCACTCAGATGGGATTAGGATCCACCCACCTCTCCTATGACTATGAATTAGTTTAACTGATAACATCATCAAAGGCTCTATTTCCAAACGAGATCACATTCAGAAGTACTAGAAGTTAGGCCTTGAATATTTCTTTAGCAGGGACACAATTCAAGCCATAACACAAGTGAAAGAAGGCAATCACAAAAAAACACATATTATATTATCGAATTTGCCACAGGAGGCAAATTCATAGGGACAGAAAGTGGGCTAGAGGTTGCCAAGGACCAAGGGGAGGCAGAAGTGAAGAGTGAGTACTAATGGTTACAAAATTGCTTTTTGGAGTGTTGACATTTTTCTAAAATTAGATAGTGGTGATGACTGCAAACTCTGTAAGTATAGTAAAACGCACTGAATTATGCACTTTAAATGGGTACATTTTATACCATGTGAATTATACCTCAAAAAGCTGTTAATAATTCTGCTGGGATTTTGTATAGGACTTTGTCATGAAATTATTTGTAATGATTTGGCATCCTTACAGTATTGACTTTCTAATCAATAACATGGTGTATCCCTCTGTTTGTGTAGGTTTTTTTCAAAGTCTATTATATTTTACAGTTTTTCTACCTTGAATCTTACAGAAATATAAGTATTTCATATTCTATGCTTTTGTCAATGGCATCCTTATTTTAAATTTCATTTCATAATTTTTTGTTACTGAAAATGGAAGGACAATTGATATTTGCATATTGATCTTATATCCTGACTTTGCCAATTTTATGTATTATTTCTATCATTTTATACATAATGATTCTGGACTTTTGACACAAACAGCTATTTCATCTGTAAATAATCACTTTGTTTCTTCTGAATGTAATGACTTTTTTCTTGCATTATTTCTACTCATTATTTTATTTTCAATTATGAACAGAGGCTACAGTAATGGTTCTATATGTATAATTAACAATTTTAGAGGAAAAGATTTTAACATTTCATTCATTAAATGTTGTGAGTTTTTTCCAGCATACCTTTTTCAGATCAAAGCAGTTTCCTTGTAATTCTATTTTCCTTACAGTTTTTTTTTCAAATAAATGAATGTTGCATTTCTATCATTTTTGCATCTATAGGGAGGAGATTATTGTATGTTTTTCTGTGTAATGTTTATGAAGTAACTTGCATGTATGTTTTCTCAAATGTTAAATCAGTCTTATATTTCTGAAATAAAGCTCTATTATCATGCCGTAGTGTCCTTTTTTTTTTTTAAATTATTGCACACATTATATTTAGTATAAGAATTTTTTTTCCTTCATTGATCGCAAGAGAAATTCATTTGAGTTTCCTTTTATTGCCGTGCTCTTGACTGGTTTTTCTATCAAAGTTCTGTAGGGAAGCATTCCACTTTTTCTATTACCTAGTTTTTATATAGGAGCACAATTATATTCTTAAATGTTACTGTTCGCTACTAAGCTTGTAGATTTTTTTTGTTAGAAAGTGCGTAATAAAGACTTAATTTTTTTTAATACATGTGTTGCTAGTTTTCATCGAATAGATTCTGACTCATGGCGCCCTCATGTGTGCAGAGCAGAACTGCTCCGTAGAGTTTTCAAGGCTGTGACCATTCAGAAGCACATCGCCAGGCCTGTCTTTCGAGGCACCTGTGGGTGAGTTTGAAACTCCAACCATTTGTCTAGTGGTCCAATGCTTAATCTTTTGCATTACCCAGAAAGAACCTTTAATATACGTTGTTGTTGTTGGCGCCGTAGAGTCGGTTCCGACTCCTAGCCACCCTATGCACAACAGAACGAAACGCTGCCCGGTCCTGAGCCATCCTTACAATCATTGTTATGCTTGAGCTCATTGTTGCAGCCTCTGTGTCAATCCACCTCGTTGGGGGTCTTCTTCTTTTACGCTGACCCTGTACTCTGCCCCGCATGATGTCCTTCTCCAGGGACTGATGGCTCCTGACAACATGTCCAAAGTATTTAAGACGCTGTCTCACCATCCTTGACTCTAAGGACCATTCTGGCCACACTTCTTCCCAGACAGATTCGTTCGTTTTTTTGGCAGTCCGTGGGATATTCAATATTCTTTGCCACCACAATTCAAAGGCGTCAACTCTTCTTCGGTCCTCCTTATTCATTGTCCAGCTTTCACCTGCATATGATGTGAGTGAAAATACCATGGCTTGGGTCAGGCGTACGTTAGTCTTCAGGGTGACTATGCTCTTCAACACTTTGAAGAGGTCCTTTGCAGCAGATTGGCCCAATGCAATGCATCTTTTGATTTCTTGACTGCTGCTTCCGTGGCTGTTGATTGTGGATCCAAGGAAAATGAAATCCTTGACAACTTCAATCTTTTCTCCATTTATCATGATGTTGCTCATTGGCCCAGTTGTGAGGATTTTTGTTTTCTTTATGTTGAGGTGTAATCCATAGTGAAGGCTGTGGTCTTTGATCTTCATTAGTAAGTGCTTCAAGTCCTCTTCACTTTCAGCAAGCAAGGTTGTGTCACCTGCATAACACAGGTTGTTAATGAGTCTTCCTCCAATCCTGATGCTCCGTTCTTCTTCATAGGGTCCAGCTTCTTGGATTATTTGTTCGGCATACAGATTAAATTGGTATGGTGAAAGAATACAATCCTGACGCACACCTTTCCTGACTTTAAGCCAATCAGTATCCCCTTGTTCTGTCCGAACAACTGCCTCTTGATCTATGTAAAGGTTCCTCATGAGCACAATTAAGTGTTCTGGAATTCCCATTCTTCGCAGTGATATTCATAGTTTGTTATGATCCACACAGTCGAATGTCTTTGCATAGTCAATAAAACACAGG
The DNA here is from genome assembly GCF_024166365.1 of Elephas maximus indicus. Taxonomy (NCBI): domain Eukaryota; kingdom Metazoa; phylum Chordata; class Mammalia; order Proboscidea; family Elephantidae; genus Elephas; species Elephas maximus. The sequence goes on along the minus strand of NC_064822.1, from coordinate 69,120,403 downwards.
TAAACATCCTTCTGATATTCTCTGCTTTCAGCCAGGATCCATCTGACATCAGCAATGATATCCCTGGTTCCACGTCCTCTTCTGAATCCAACCTGAATTTCTGGCAGTTTCCTGTCAATAAACTGCTGCAGCCGTTTTTGAATGATCTTCAGCAAAATTTTGCTTCCGTGTGATATTAATGATATTGTTCTATAATTTCCACATTCAGTTGGATCACCTTTCATGGGAATAGGCATAAATATGGATCTCTTCCAGTCAGTTGGCCAGGAAGCTGTCTTCCATATTTCTTGGACTAGAGAAGTGAGCACCTCCAGTGCTGCATCTGTTTGTTGAAACATCTCAACTGATATTCCATCAATTCCTGGAGCCTTGTTTTTCGCCAGTGCCTTCAAAGCAGCTTGGACTTCTTCCTTCAGTACCATCACTTCCTGATCATATGCCACCTCTTGAAATGGTTGAATATCGACTAATTCTTTTTGGTATAATGACTCTGTGTATTCCTTCCATCTTCTTTTGATGCTTCCTGCATCGTTTAATATTTTCCCCATGGAATCCTTCACTATTGTAACTCGAGGCTTGAATTATTTCTTTAGTTTTTTCCGCTTGAGAAACGCTGAGCTTGTTTTTTCCTTTTGGTTTTCATCTCCAGCTGTTTGCACATGTCATTATAATACTTTACTTTGTCTTCTCGAGAAGCCCTTTGAAATCTTCTCTTCAGTTCTTTTACTTCATCGATTTTTCCTTTTGCTTTAGCTGCTTGACGCTCAACAGCAAGTTTCAGAGTCTCCTCTGACATCCATCTTGGTCTTTTCTTTCTTTTCAGTGACCTGTTGCTTTCTTCATGGATGATGTCCTTGATGTCATTCCACAACTCATCTGGTCTTTGGTCATTAGCATTCAATGTGTCAAATCTATTCTTGAGATGGTCTCTAAATTCAGGTGGGATATACTTAAGGTCATATTTTGGCTCTCTTGGACTTGCTCTGATTTTCTTGTTTCAGCATGAACTTGCATAGGAGCAGTTGGTGGTCTGTTCCACAGTCGGCCCCTGGCCTTGTTCTGACTGATGATATTGAGCTTTTCCATCATCTCTTTCCACAGATGTTGTCAATTTGATTTCTGTGTGTTCCATCTGGTGAGGCCCATGTGTATATAGTCACCATTAATGTTGGTGAAAGAAGGTATTTGGAATAAAAAGTCGTTGGTCTGGCAAAATTCTATCATTCGATCTCCGGTATTGTTTCTATCACCAAGGCCATATTTTCCAACTACTGATCCTTCTTCTTTGTTTCCAACTTTCGCATTCCAATCGCCAGTAATTATCGATGCATCTTGATTGCATGTTCAGTCAATTTCAGACTGCAGCAGCTGATAAAAATCTTCTATTTCTTCATCTTTGGCCCTAGTGGTTGGTGCGTAAATTTGAATAATGGTCATATTAACTGGTTTTCCTTGTAGGTGTACGGATATTATCCTATCACTGACAGCGTTGTACTTCATGATAGATCTTGAAATGTTCTTTTTGACAGTGAATGCAACACCATTCCTGTTCGAGTTGTCATTCCCAGTATAGTAGACTATATGACTGTCTGATTCAAAATGGCCAATACCAGTCCATTTCAGCTCACTAATGCCTAGGATATCGATGTTTATGCATTCCATTTCATTTTCATGATTTCCAATTTTCCTTGATTCATACTTTGTACATTCCAGGTTCTGATTTTTAATGGATGTTTGCAGCTATTTCTTCTCATTTTGAGTCGTGCCACATCAGCAAATGAAGGTCCCAAAAGCTTTATTCCATCCACGTCATTAAGGTCAACTCTACTTTGAGGAGGCAGCTCTTCCCCAGTCATCTTTGGAGTGACTTCCAACCTGGGGGGCTCATCTTCCAGCACTACATCAGACAATGTTCCGCTGCTACTCATAAGGTTTTCACTGGCTAATGCTTTTCAGAAGTAGACTGCCGGGTCCTTCTTCCTAGCCTGCCTTAGTCTCGAAGCTCAGCTGAAACCGGTCCTCCATGGGTGACCCTGCTGGTATCTGAATACCAGTGTCATAGCTCCCAGCATCACAGCAACACAAAAGCCCCCACAGTATGACAAACTGATAGACACGTAGGGGTTAATATTAATACTCCTACATACATATACACATTAATATATGTATGTAGGAGTATTCAATTTTCTATTTGTCATACTGTGTTTTGGCAATTTTCAGTTTCTAAAAATTCTCTATTTCATATAAACATTAAAATATATTCATAGTATTTTTTTATCTATTTAATATCCTTATGTAATTTGAATTTTCTCCACTTTTTTCCTTGACAGTCTCGTATAAATTTTAATGTCTTTTCAATGTAAAAAACTTCTCTTGCTGAGCCCCTCTATTGTAATTTTCATACTTTTTCATTTATTTCCACTTTTTTTGTTTTCTCCCTTCTACCACATTTTGATATAATTTGCTTTTCAATTTCTAGCTTTTTGGATACATGCTAAGGTGATTGATTTTATGCTTTCTTCTCTTCTAATGTATATATTTAAGGCAATCAATTTTACAAGACAATTTTGATGTGTTCATTTTTATTTTAATGCATATAAAGATTATGAATATGCACTGTGATCACTCCTTTGACCCATATGTAATTATAATATATTGTTGAATGAAAAATCATAAGGATTTTCAAAATTTTGTAGCTGATTTCTATTTTAAGTACACTGTGGTTAGAAAACTTGCCGTGATGCTGGAAACTTTCTAAATCTGTGGTTAAAATGGTTTTGTGAATGAGGAACTGAATTTTAAATTTCATGTGCTTTTAGTTAATTTAAATTTAAATTTGAGTATCACATTTCATGTGACCACTTGATAAACTGGCTAGGAACTACTGCATCAACAACACCATTCTATACATTTTTATATTTATATCCTTTGAAATATGAATACATAGCATTTTTTTGGAAAAGTTCTATGTGGACTTTCAAATTCTGTGAATTCTGTACTTGTATGTATTGTGTCCATGTATGTGTAAGTGTTGTTAATTGTCTGGTTTAAGTCCTTCCATAGCCTTAATGTTAGATCTGCTTTTTTTGATAAGCAGTGGGAGTATTTAAATTTCGTTTTATGATTGTTCATTTCTCCTTTAATTTCTGTGATCCGCCTGTGTTATTAAGTATATATAAATTTTAAACACTATGTTATTAATGGTTTGGACAGGTTATCATTGTGAAACATGCCTCTTTATTTCCAGTCATACTTCTGGCCTTATAATCACAGCCCTTTAACTGTAGCATTTTTCGACTGGTTTGTGTTGCGTGGTCTTTCTTTTTAATCTTTTTACTTTCATCTTTCCTTTATGCATATATTTAAGGTATTCCTCATTAAATTAGCTAATGCTTATTTTTAATGCATTCTAACAGTGTTGAATTTAATTCAATTAATTTCAAGTGTCACCTGGTGATTTGCCTAGGGACTACTTCATCAACAACACAGTTCTATACATTTTATATTTATATTATTTGAAATATAAGTGTATAGTGTATTTTGGGAAAAGTCTTCTGCATGGACTTAAAAATCAGTGTTTGAATTCAAAATTTATTTATATTTAAAAAGTATTTAATTCAGATTGTACTCTACTGTTGACTATTTTCTTTTGTTTGTAGCTGTAAATATACATTACTTTTTCCTTGTTTTATTATATTTTTATTATATATATTTTTATTGTTCCACTTTTCTCTCTAAAGCTTTTTATTTCAATGTGTTTTAACTATTCTTGTAGTGGTGCTCTACATTTTACAACACTCACATTTTACTCGTTAAATTCTAACAAATTATTATTTTTATAATTTCTCAAACAATGAGAGGATCCAATTACTTTCTACTTTTACTTAGTCCTTGTTGCTACATTTGCTCCTTTGTAGTCCTGTACCAGTACACGTGTCACTGAGTCAACTCTGATTCATAGCAACAGAGTAGAACTGCCCTAAAGGGTTTCCAAGGAGCAGCTGTTGGATTCGAACTGCCAAACTTTTGGTTAGCGGTGGATCTCTTAAAGGCTGTGCCACCAGGGCTTCTGTATTCTAATACAAATATGCATTTTCAAATTGGAATCTATATACTTATGTTTTATCCTGGATATTATCCAGTCAATATATAGTCCATACTCATTTAGATATATTCACTAATTTTGTTTTCTTCACTTCTTCTTGCCTTTCTATGTATCAAAACCTTCATATGGCCCAAGCATGTCTTGTGCTGAAGAAGCTGCTTTAATATTTGCTTTAAGGAGACTTAGCTGTAATTAATTACCTCTTCTTCTTTTTTTTTTTTTTTATTGTGCTTTAGGTAAGAGTTTACAGCTCAAGCTAATTTCTCATACAAAAATTTATACACATATTGTTCTGTGACACTAGTTTCAATCCCTGTAGTGTGACAGCACACTCACCATTTCCACCCCTGGTTTCCTGTGTCCCTCCAGCCAGCTCCTGTCCCTTTCTGCCTTCTCATCCTGCCTCCGGACAGAAGCCACCCATTTAGTCTTGTGTATCTGCTTGGACTAAGAAGCACACTCTCCTCAAGTCTTATTTTATGTTTTTACTCCAGTCTCTGTCTGAAGAGTTGGCTTTGGAATGGTTTTAGTTCTGGGTTAACTGAGCATCTGGGGGCCACGTCTTCGAGGGTTCCTTCAGTCTCAGTCAGGCCATTAAGTGGGGTCTTTTTACATGAATTGGAGTTCCGCACCAAACTTTTCTCCTGCTCCATCAGGGACTCTCTGTTGTGTTCCCTGTCAGGGTGATCATCGGTGATAATCAGGCACCATCTAGTTCTTCTGGTCTATAGGCTGATGGAGTCTGGTTTATGCAGCCCTTTCTGTCTCTTGGGCTAATATCTTCCTCGTGTCTTTGGTGTTCTTCATTCTCTTTTGCTCCACGTGATTTGGGACCAAATGATGCATCTTAGATGGCCACTCACAAGCTTTTAAGACCCCAGATGCCACTCACCAAAGTGGGATGCAGAATATTTTCTCAACAAACTTCCTTATGCCAATTGACCTAGATGTCTCTGGAAATCATGGTCAACAAACCCCCACCCCTGCTACTCTTTCCCTTAAAGTGTTCGGTTGTGTTCAGGAAACTTCTTACCTTTGGATTTAGGCCAGTTGTTCTGGCTTCCCCTGTATTGTGTTCTGTCCTTCCCTTCACCTAAGACAATTCTTGTCTAATATCTAGTTGGTGAATTCCCTTCTCCCTCCCTCCCTCCCCATACTGTGACCATCAAAGAATATTTTCATCTGTGTTTAAACCATTTCTTGAGTTCTTATATTATTGGTCATACGATATTTATCCTTTTTGCTAGTGACTTTCACTTAGGAAAATATTTTCCATATTCTTCCATGTTGTAAGATATTTTGCGGATTCATCATTGGTCTATTGTTGCATAGTATTCCATTGTATGTATGTACCATAATTTTTTATGCATTAATCTGTTGATGGGCACCTAGGTTGTTTCCATCTTTTTGTTATTGTGAACAGTGCTGCAATGAACATTGGTGTGCTTGTATTTATTCATGTGATGGCTCTTCTCTCTCTAGGATATACTCAAAGGGGTGGGATTCCTGGATCATATGGTACTTCTATTTTTACCTTTTAAAGGAAGCACCAAATGGATTTCCAAAGTGCGTGTACCATTTTACATTGCCACCAGCAGTGTATAAGTGTTCTAGTCTTTCTACAATCTCTCCAACATTTATTATTTTGTGTTTTGGGGGTTAATGCCAGCCTTGTTGGGGTGAGACAGTATACTATTGTAGTTTTGATTTGCATTTCGCTAAAGGCTAATGATCCTGAGCATTCTTTCATTTATCTGGTAGTCGACTAAATGTCTTCTTTTGTGAAGTGTCTGTTCATATCCTTTGCCCCTTTTTTAAAAATCAGATTTTCTTTTTGTTGTTGAGGTTTTATAGTATCTTGTAGATTTTAAAGATTAGTCGGTAGGTTATCTTTTTACCCTTTTGGTGACATCTTTTGACGAGCATAAGTGTTTCATATTTAGGGACTCCCAGTTATCTGGTTTCCGTTCTGGTGTTTGTGCATTGTTAATGTTTTGCATTCTGTTTATGGCAGGTATTAGGGCTCCTAGCATTGTCCCTATTTTTTCTTCCATGATTTTTATCACTTTAGATTTTGTATTTAGGCCTTTGATCCATTTTTTGTTAGTTTTTGTGCATGGCGTGGGGTATGGGCATTGTCTAATTTTTTTTGCAAGTGGATATCCAGTTATGTCCACACCATTTGTTAAAGAGAGTGTGTTTTCCCTATTTAATAGAATTTGGGCCTTTGTCAAATATCAGCTGCTCATAGGTGGATGAATTTAAGTCTGGATTCTCATTTCTGTTCCATTGGTCTATGTATCTGTTTTTGTAACACTACCAGGCTGTTTTGACTACTGTGGTGGTATAATAGGTTCAAAAATCAGGTAGTATGAGGCCTCCCACTTTGTTCTACTTCAGTTATGCTTTACTTATCCAGGGCCTCTTTCCTTTACATGGGAAGTTGGTGATTTTCTTCCCCATCTTCTTAAAAAATGTTCTTGGAATTTGGATCGGGGTTGCATTGTATTGTAGATCGCTTTGGATAGAACTGAACTTTTCACAATGCTGAGTCTTTGTATCTATGATCAAAATGTTTTTCCACTTACGTAGGTCTCTTGATTTCTTGCAGTACTGTCTTGTAATTTTCTTTGTGTAGGACTTTTACATCTCTGGGTAGATTTATTCCTAAGTATTTTATCTTCTTGGGGGCTATTGTAAATGGTATTGATTTGTCAATTTCCTCTTTGGCGTTCTCTTTTATTTTTTTAAGAGGAATCCAACTGATTTTTTTTTTTTTATCTTGTATCCCGATACTTTTCTGAAATCTTCTAGTTCCAGTAGCTTTCTTAGGGATTCTTTGGGATTTTCTATGGTGAGATCATAGCAAATAGGGATATTTATACTTCTTACTTACCAATTTGGATGCCCTTTATTTCTGTTTCTTGCCTTATTGCTCTGGATAGAACGTCTAGCACAATATTGAATAGAAGTGGTGATAAAGGGAATCCTTGTCTGGTTCCTTTGTCAAAGGAATGCTTTCAGGCTCTCTCTAGTTAAGGTGTTGGCTTTGTATAATGTCCTATATTATGTTAAGAAATTCCTTTCTATTCCTATTTTGCTGAGATTTTTTTTTTATCATGAATGGGTTTTTGCATCGTCAAATGCCTTTTCTGCATCAATTGATAAGATTATGTGTTCTTGTCTTTTGTTTTATTTATGTGATGAATTATGTTGTTTTCTAATGTTGAACCATCCATGAATACCTGGTATGAAACCCACTTGGTCATGGCAAATTATTTTTTGGGTATGTTATTGAATTCTATTAGCTAGAATTTTGTTGAGCATATTTGCGTCTATGTTCATGAAAGATATTGGTCTGTAATTTTCTTTTTTGCGGTGTCTTTACCTAGTTTTGGTGTCAGGGTTCTGCTGGCTTTACAGAATGATTTTGGGAATATTCTGTCCTCTTTTATGCTCTGAAATACCTTTAGTAGTACTGGTGTTAACTCTTCACTGAAAGTTTGGTAGAATTCTTCAGTGAAGCTCTCTGTGCCAGGTCTTTTTCGTTGTTGTTGTTTGGAACTTTTTAAAATTACGTCTTTAATCTCTTTTGTTTTACGTTTATTTAGAGGTTCTACCTCTGTTTGTGTTAGTTTATGTAGGTACTCTGTTTCTAGAAATTTGTCCACTTTATTGAGGTTTCCAAATTTGTTGGAGTAAAATATTTCATAGTATTTTCTTATGGTTCTTTTAATTTCAGTTGAGTCTGTTGTGATATGGCCCATCTCATTCCTTTTTCAGCTTATTTGCTTCCTCTACTGTTTTCCTTTTATCGCTTTGGTCAGTGGCTTATCGACGTTATTTATCTTTTTGAAGAACTATCTTTCAGTTTTCTTAACTCTTTGAATTGTTTTTCTCTTCTCTATTTCATTAATTTCTGCTCTAATTTTTGTTATTTCCTTTCTTCTGGTGCCTGAGGGCTTCTTTTGCTGCTTTCTATTTGTTTGAATTGTAGAGTAAATATTTTGATTTTGTCCCTTCTTACTTTTTGGATGTGTGCATTTATTTCTCAAATTGACCTCTGAGCACTGCTTTTGTTGTATCCCAAAGGTTCTGGTAGGATCTGTTTTCATTTTCCTTTGATTCTATGAATTTCTTTATTGTGACCTTGATTTCTTCTATAACTCAGTGGTGTTTGAGCAAGGTGTTCTTCAGTTTCTATTTACTCGATTTTTTCTGTTACTGAATTTTACTTCTATGGTTTTATGTTCAGAAAAGTTGGCTTATAAAATTTCAATGTTTTGGATCCTGTTAAGGCTTGCTTTATGTCCTAATAGGTGGTCTATCCTGGAGAATGTTCCATGTGCATTGGAAAAGAAAGTATACTTGGCTGCCATTGGGTGGAGTGTTCTTTATATGTCTGTGAAATCAAGCTGGTTGATTGTGGCATTTAGATCTGTCTTTATTGAGCCTTTTTCCGGATCTTCTGTCCTTCACTGAAAGTGATGTGTTGTGGTCTCCTACTATTATTGTGGAGCTGTGTATTTCTCTTTTCAAGGCTGTTAGAGTTTGTTTTATGTATTTTGGAGCCCTGTTGTGGGGTGCATTAATATTTGCCATGGGTATGTCCTCCTACTCTTGACCTTTTATTCACTATACAGTGTCCTGGCTTATGCTTTGTGGTGGGTTTGCTTTCAAGTCTTTTTTGTCAGTGATTAATATTGCCACTGCTTCTCTATTTTGATTGTTGCTCACTTGATTTTTTTTCCCATCCTTTCAGTTTAGTTTGTTTGCGTATTTAAGTCTAAGGCGTGTCTGTTGTAGGCAGCATATAAATGGATTTTTTTAGTCCATTCTGCCACTCTCTGTGTCTTTATTGGTACATTTAGTCCAATTTCAGTCAGTGTAATTTTTAATAGGTATGAGTTGAGTGCTGTCATTTTGATATCTTTTTTTGTGTTATTGGCAGTTTCTTCATTCCACTTAATTTTCTGTTCTAAGTCCTTTTTCTTTGCATATTTTCTTTCCTTCCCTTTCGTTGTTGTTGATTTTGTATTTGCTGAGTCTTTATATTTTTCTTGTTTTTTCTTTCGATGTGTGGGATTGTTAGTTTCCTTTGTGGTTACCTTAAAATTTACCTCTATTTTTCTAACTTTAAACAAATCTTTTAGTTCTTGATATCACCTTAACTTCCTGTACATGTGAAAGTTCTATGAGTACATTACTTGGTCCCTCTTTTGTGGTTTAAAGTTGTCATCTTTTATATATTGATGGCTCTGTTTCTCTGTTTCCGTGTTTTAGCTTTGACTTATTTTTGTTCCTCCTATATCTGAGTTGATATCTGGTTAGTCTCTTCTCTCTTTAGCCTTTGTTGTTATCTGATATTACTGATTCTCTAAGTGGAGGACTCCCTGTGGTACTTCTTGAAATTTTTGTTTGGTTTTTGCAAATTCCCTTAACTTCTGTTTAGCTGGAAATGCCCAGATTTCACCATCATATTTGAGAGACAGTTTTGCTGGATATGTAATTCTTGGCTGGCAATTTTTTCCTTCAAGTTTTTATGTATATAATCCCATTGCCTTCTTGCCTGCATGGTGTCTGCTGAGTAGTCCCAGCTTAGTCTTATTGACTCTCCTTTGTAGATGACTTTCTGTTTATCCCTAGCTGCTCTTAAAATTCTCTCTTAATCTTTGGTTTTGGCAAGTTTGATTATAATATGTATTGGTGCCTTTCTTTGGAATCTACCCTCTTTGGGGGTGGATGAGCTCCTGGATAGATATCTTCTGGTCTTTCACAATATCAGTCAAGTTTTCTGCCAACAAATCTTCAACAATTCACTCTGTATTTTCTGTTATCCTTCCTCCCCCATTCTGGTACTCCAATCACTCGTAGGATAGTCCTCTTGGTAGAGTCCCACATAATTCTTAGGATTTCTTCATTAAAAAAAAAAAAATTATTTGATTTTTCCTCCCATAAATTGGTGTCAAGTGCTTTATCTTCAGTCTCACTAATCCTGACTTCCATTACCTCTGTTCTACTCCTATGACTTTCTATAGAGTTTTCTAATTCTGAAGTTTAATTGTTAATCTTTTGGATTTCTATTTGCTTTCTCTCTATGGATTCTTTCAGCCTGTTAAGTTTGTTATTATGCTTTTGTATAACCTTCTTAAGTTCCTCCATTGCTCTATCTGTGTGTTCCTTTGCTTGATCTGCATTTTACCTGATCTCCTTCCCGATCTCTTGAAGAGCTCTGTATATTAATCTTTTGAATTCTACCTCTGGTAATTCCAAGAGCTTGTCTTGTTCTGGGAGGTTTCCTGGTTCTTTGTTTTGATCACTTGTTGAAGACACCTTGGTCTGCCTCTTTATGTTATTTGATACTAACCGTTGTCTTCAAACCATCAATAAATTATTATTTTAACTTTTTTTATGTTTGCTTACTGTGTCCTAGCTTCTTGTTTTGTTTTGTTTTAATATGGCCAAATTGGCTGGTTGTGTGAGTTACTTTTATTATTGGTGTCTTTGAAACTATTACATCTTGACACCAGGTGGTTAGAGCTGCTACTAGGTATATGAACCCATGAGTCTGTATACTTTTCTTGTGTGGATTCAGCTCAGGTGTCCAGGTTGTCAGTCACCGAGTGTGTGGTGCATGCTCTCACCTACAGTCCTATATGGGCAGGGTATATAGGGATGATTGGAGCAGGCACAGATATCTGGAAGCAGTAGGGAGTTATGTGCTGAGCAAGGTAGGAGACCTACAGCCGTCCCTGAGTGCCTGGGCGGAAGGAGTGCCCCTGTTCCTTAGAGTGCGTAGGTGGGTGGCTTTCCAGCTGGACTTTGAGCACCCAGTGCCATTGGCTATAAGGATTGGGAGGCACTGCTTATTCTTGGACACCTGTCATGGGTAGCTAGGTGGAGTGGGTAGAGCCATCAGCTCTCAGGCCCCTGATTTGGGTGAGGACCCCACTTAATGGGCAGGGTAGTGTCAAATGTCATTGATCTACCACTCCCTGTTAGTTGTTGCAGTTGAAAATAGGCTTCATGTATATACCTTGTTTTACTATGCTTACGAGGGCCTATGGTGTTGAAATGTGCCCACACAGGTTTAGGCAGGGGTGAAAGGCATTCAAAGTCCATAAACCCCTTATGCCTCTGCCTAGGCAAAGGGGTGTGCCTGCCCTGAGGTCCCAGCTTAGGAGAGCCAGCAGATTAATTTTCCCTGTTTGTTGTTTGTTAATTTGTTCTGTCTTCAATGCCAGGAGAAAGGCTCAGGGTACACTACAGGTCCCACTTCCCCACAGGGTTTGTGTCCAGGACCAGGCAGAGTGGGGAGGGTGTGGGTGGAGGGGGAGAGGTACTTCCCAGAGCAGGGAGGGTGATTTTGATCCCTTGCAGTAGGTTACATGCTTGTACTTAACTTTCACAGATCCAGAGCTGCTTCTCCTTGGCTCTGGAGGCTTGTGCAAATTCTACACTGCTTGGTTTCTCCTGATGCAGAAAACGTGCCCTGACCACTACTGCTTGCCTCAGCCCATGCATGCCAGCTCATCACTGCTTCTGAACAGTCTCTCCCTCCCCTTGCTGTTCAGTCCAACTCCTAAACTTTGTCTTTGATGTTCAGGATTCCTATATTGTCATATATAATCGATTCACTTTTTTTTCCAGGTCTTTGCTGTAAGAGGGACCACAGGAAGCATCTGACTTCTCTGCCATCTTTACCTCAGCTCCATAATTACCTCTTAAAAAAAAAAAAAAATTCCTGAAAATGACTATTTTTTATGATTATTTTAGAAAGACATTTTTAGTTGGAATTGAATTCTAATTTAGCCATCTCTCATTGGACACATTATTATTAGTTGCCATTGAGTTGATTCCAACTCAAGGTGACACCATGTGTGCTCTGTAGGGTTTTCAGTGCTGCAAACTTTCAGAAACAGCTTGCCTGGCCTGTCTTCCTAGGCAACTCCAGGTGGGTTTGATCTGCCAACCTGTCGTCTAGTAGCTGGGGGCTTACCTGTTTGTGACACCCAGGACTCCTCTTTGGAGACTAGACTCTGCCATTACTGAAATTAGTCACATACATCAAAGTAAATTCTAACTACTTCCATAATTTTGAGTAATTTTTATCATGAAATCTTAATTTCTGAGTATAATTTTTTTAAATGTAAATGACAAAAGAATAAACCAAAACCAGTAAGTATATCAAAGGACAAGATAGATAACATTCTTTAACTAAAGACACCAAAAGTGAATGTCTGAGGAATAATAAACATAACAACTTCATTTTAAAAAGAGGAGAGCAGTGAACTTTATATGACTTGGTAATGTTGGGGAATAATTTCATCTTTTTAATAATGTAATATGTGTAATAGAAAGAGAGGAGAGAGAATATTAGTTTTGAAAAATAAAGCGTAAGAAATACAAAAATTTATTTCTAATACTTTTAAATGCATACATGCATATAAGCATATAAAATTATTAGTTTACTTTACGAAAATATAGTTGTTGTTAGTTGCGCAAAGTCGATTCTGACTCATGGTGAGCCCGTCTGTTCAGAGTAGAACTGCTCCATAGGGTGTCAAGGCTGCAACCATTCAGAAGGAGATTGCCAAGCCTGTTCTGAGATGCCTCTGGATGTAATATGTAGAAAAGAAGAAGGTAATGCCACAGTTTTGCAATTTATTCTAAAAATAGGACTTAGACATCTAAGATAGTGTTAACATGGCCTCAGTTTTAATAGTTTGTGGTTCGATGGAAACAAGCTAACTGTATGTGTGGTCAAATCCTCTAAATGCAAAATCCTATAGAAGATGAGAACAGTCTATCAAAAGCACTTTAAAAGGGACAATCTATATGGCGTATTTAAAGATCTACTCTGTCCTTTCAGTAGAAGCTCAACATCTCCTATGTTCTGGTGGTGGGTGATGAGATAAACTGACTTCAAAATAGCCCGTGTGTGAGAATTTCCTGCTCAAACATTAAATAACACATTGATAAGCCATCTACCTTTTCATCTCTTGCTTCACTCTGAGACCCACAGGAGAGTCTGTAAGAGCAGAGATATTCTTTCTGCTTTTACAGGATTTATGTCTTTAGATTTCACTTTCTAATATCCAGCCATATTGGCCACTGTAGGACACTGAAGAGGCCTTCCCGCCAACGGATGCAAAACTTTCCAGCTGAGAGAAGGTATGTACCAATGCTCTCCTCTCTGTCTTCTAGCCCATCTCATTTAATGGGGAGGTTTCTATACATGCTGTGCATGATGCACTGAGGTAGTATTAATACACAGTAGACTCTCTGTAGAACATCGGAGTCAGGCTAAAAAAGTAAACCCCAAATATGAAATATGTTGGAGAATTTATTTATTCAAATTATTCCATGTGGAGAATCAGTCAAGTGAACACACACTCACAGATATATTTGAGTTTGTCAGTCAACTTAAAGTGAAATCCCGTAAAGATCATGACAATGAACAAATAATTGGTTCAATGAGTGCCTTTGTGTATAAATAATGTATTATTTTGTGTTTAGTGAGTGTTTATCGCTAGATTCTAAAAAACAAAAAACTAATTGAATGATGCAATGCCAAACATAATTCCTCATTCACTTAGTTAGATAATATACACATGGTTTTACTTTTTTTAAAAAGGAGGATGAGGTAAAAAACATAAAATGGTAAAGTTAATAATAAATATTAAAAGGCTTAAATTAATTGAACAAAACACTGGGAAAAAAACCAACTGATATAAGAGAACACTGTCTATTGAGTTATTTTGCAATTTCTACCTGATATGAGTCAGAAGCAATAACAAGAAACTGCAGCTAAAATAATAATCCAAACACTTATTCTCTATTCGGAGCTGACAACTGCCAGGTTGAGAGTTATACACTTATATGCATTACATTTTATGTATTATTATTATTCCTAAGAACATTAAAAAAAACTAGAAGTTAATTACCTTTATCATGGTCACGTGTTATATGTTTCAAAAGCAGAATTAAGTCCTTGATTCTGCTGACACCAGAGTCCAATGAGAAAATTATTAAATGGCATTACTGAATTACACCAACTACACAAGTGAAGGAACCCACACGGACAGTAACAACCATATGATCTTTCTGGAACTTTGAACCCAGTGTTCTCGCATAAAAGTATGCACTTTTATTTATCGATTTGTGGTCTCGTGTTTTAGCAATTGAATCAATTGCCAATAATTTTTGTATAAGGAATATATATTTTTTAATGTCTAATATGGTGTTTCCAATATTCTTTAGGTTGTTGATAAGTTCATTGTGTCATGTAGTTATTCTGACAAGTATTTCGATAAATATGTAATGATTTCTCAGCACTCCCCACCCATTCGTTAATAAGAAAAAGATCACGTAATAGCACTTTATCTCCTTCTAACAAATAAACATAAGTCACTAAATCAAGGTAATTTAGTGCAATAAATTATTATATGTGCTAATTTTCCATTTCGTTCTTCTTTGGAACACTCAGACTTTAACCATTATTGTATTAGAAAATTGTCATAAAGTGTTGTATCATTTTTTTTTTTTTTTTACAAATACAGCATTTTAATTTTTAACCCAGGTATTACAATGGTTTAAAATATTTCTGTGGATTATGACTTTTAAAAGTAAGGATGTTCTTATTTATGAACTTCTTTTTTTTATTCTTAATAATTTATTACTTTTTATACTCCAGTCAAATATATTTTATTGAATGAAGAATATTTTTAAAAAATTACTTATTCCATCATGAGGTATTTGTGGAAGGCCCTAAGTAAAATAGAACCAGAAGTAGAGATTCTCAGCTGCAAAGTGAGCACCTTTACTTACCCTCCCTCCCCACCAAGTTTGATCTTGTCATTTACACAGCACGTATTTCCTTCTTGAGCACAGTTTCTCATAGAGCACAGACCTTGACACCCCTCAGCTGCAGAGATGAATAATCAAACAGTAACCTACTCAGAAGTGAATCTGGCCATGAACCCAAAAAGGCAGCAAATCAAACCCAAGGACCCTGATAGCTCCATTTCAGTCACTGAGCAGGAAATAACTTATGTGGAATTAAACCTTCATGGTGCTTCCCAGGATCTTCAGAAGAATGACAAGAATTTCCGCTGCAAAGGTAAATCATTTAATCCGTTCTCAATATAACTGCACTAGGATGTGTAGTTGTAGTGCAGAGATGTGGGGAAAGGGTGAAGATGAAGACATGGAGCAAGGTTAGTCAGATGAAGGGAGTGGGCTCACTATTTTGCATTTTTGAGTGTCAGACCTGAAGTACAGATAATCGTATTCTACTATGAAATCTGCAGATTAATCCCATTCAGACATTGTTGAAATTTGTAACCTTTGATGAACAACTCCCGGAGTATTATTTTACTGAAAATGAAATGATATATTCTGAGAGAAAAATTACAATGGAGAATGTGGTTTTTATGTTCAGTATTTATTTATATGATTCCCTGTGCATCTGGGTTCTCTTGTCTGTAAACTTTCCAAACATTGGCACCATCTGTCCTTTTTCAGTGTTTCCGTTTCTCTCTCTGCATATCTCCCATCACCTCCAGGGAAGCTCATTGCTGGGATCCTGGGAATCACCTCCATTGTCTTGATGGCCGGTGTAATAACCATGAAATTTAAAGTTATTTCTTCTTGTAAGTTTTTGAAAGATTATAGGGGAATATTCCCTTTACAGGTTTGAAAGTGCCTCTGTATATTTCATAATATTGTGGAATAAAATTCTCATTTTGCTCCATTCATTTGTGTGATATGTTTGTCAAGTTTTTTAGTCTTAGTAAATAATGCTTCATCAATGTGGACTAAATGTGCAAAAGTTATTCTTTTCAAAAGCATGAATAACAGAATGATTGTAGAGAGTGTATGTTTTTAATTCTAAATGTGTGTATTGTATGTGTGTGTATATGCATTCGTGTATGCTTTGGTCACATCTCAAAGACTTACACTGAAAGACTGAAAATACTTATTGAGAAATAAAAATACGTATTTTAAGGTAGTTAAGTCAAATATTGTAAGAGGGTAAAATTTCTTTATTAGGCTCTTTAAGTATTTTTACAAAAACCTTCATTGCTTTATTAATTTTTGTTGGTAAAATAGTTTTAATATACATTATTATGATTTTAAATGATATCCAAATTTCAAACTAGAAAACTAAAATTTTTATGGCTTATTACAGAAATATTAATCTCTATAATAATTACTACAATCTTTCTAGCTATTGGAAATCCGGAGAAGAACAGAACCCCGAATGGTATGCAATAATTTTAAAAGTTCTGTTTTAAACAAAACTTAACTCTTTGTCGTGGAGTCAATTCTGACTCATAGGGGCCCTATTAAACAGAGTAGAACTGTCCCCTTAGTGTTTCCAAGGAGCGGCTGGTGAATTTGAACTGCTGACTTTTTGTTAGCAACCGAGATTTTCTTTAGCACAGCACCACCAGGGCTAATATTTTGAGATTATATTTTGTCTCTATTTTATTTTATGAAGAAATAATTACCGATTCTTAAACTTTCAAAATATAGCAATAAATTTTCATACATAAAGATCATATGAGGAAATCCTCTTGTTAAAAAATTAGAAGAAATAGTCTTTTACAATGACTACACCCTTCTTTTAACAATTGCCTCAGATTTCCTCCTGTTCCTATAAAGATTAAACCAAACCAAAAAAAACCCATTGTGAAGGATTGGATTCTGACTCATAGTGACCCTATAGGACAGAATAGAACTGCCCCATAGAGGTTCCAGGGAGTGGCTGGTGGATTTGAAGTGCAGACCTTTTGGTTAACAGCTGAGCTCTTAACCTCTGTGCCACCAGAGCTTGGCCTAGAAAATCCTATGGTAAAATTCTACTGTATCTCATGGGCTTGTTATGAGTTGACCATCAACTCGACAGCAAATGACAACAACCGCAACAGCATAATATGATAAGAAAGAAATAATTTTACTATCCTAAAAAAGTGGTGTTGTTCAGTGATTTTCAGGACATGTACAGAATAGATATTTTATTTGCTTTTTCACAACGACCCCGTTGCTAAAGGTACATAAATTAGAGGTTGGGAGGCTGACCCTTTCTGGGTGTGTGCATGTGTTTTTTCATATGTATATGTAAGTGTGTGAGATTGCTATATATAGGTTATGTAGGTATGTTCTTATGCCTATGCAAATATGTCAACTAATTTATATTTGTTAATTCAAATTGTTTCTGGAGAGTAATTCATATTCTTTTTCAGCATCTCATTGTGGCCGTTGTCCAGAAGACTGGTTATCCTATTCCAACAGTTGCTATTATGTTAGTAGTGATAAAAAAACCTGGACTGAGAGTCAAATGGCCTGTGCTTCTAAGAAATCTAATCTGACTAATATAGATAATGAAGAAGAAATGGTAAGATTTCAAATATTTGAAATATTTTATTAAAAGGTATAACACATACAAAAAGAAATGTATACAAAATGTATTTGAGTCAATGAAAAGTATCAAGAAACGTTACTGACATGCCTTATGTACCCTATGCATCTTAAAGAATACAGATTTGCCTACTTTGCAAACTTATGTAAATAGAATTATACTCTATGAAGTGTTTAGTGTCTTACATATTTCAGTTGATATTTTGTTTTTAGTATTCATCCATATTTTTGTCCATGTTGTTGTTAGTTCCCTTAGATTTGACTCTGATCCACGGAGACCTTACTTACAACAAAACAAAACGTTGTCTGGTCCTGTGCCGTCTTAATGTTCATTGGTATGTCTGAATCCATTGTTGTCCATTCATCTTATGAATATTTCTCTAATTTTCATCAGCCCTCTTCTTTAGCAAACGACATGTCCTTTTCTAGTAATTGGTCTTTCCTGATGACATGTCTGAAATAAACAAGCCAAAGTCTCATATTCTTGCTTCTAAAGAGCATTCTGATTGTGTTTCTTCTAAGACCGATTTGTCCAAAAATGTGCTTTATTTTCAAGGCTACGCAGTACTCCATTGTATGAATTGACAATGCTTTATTTATATTTGATGCCATTAGTGTAAAAAATACCAAAAAAAGGTTTATTTCCTGTTCTTGCTAATTTATAAAAAATAATGCTTCCATACATTTTTTTCTGAAAGTAAACTTTCTTGTTTCTTTTAAACATAAAAAATGTAAATGTATCAACATTGTAAAGATTAATCACAAATTAATATACCTATATAATTACAAATCATGTCAAGAAATAGAAAATGCTAGTACCTTCCCCATTAGCTGTACCCCTGTGTCTGCTCTTACCAGTTCTCCTTCTTCTCAAAGCACTATGCTGAGTTTTTAAACTTTATAGAGATGGAATCATATAATGTACATTTTTGAGTCTATCTCCTTTCACTCACATATATTTGTGCAATTGATCCCTATCGTTGCAGTTTGTTCATTTCACTGCTCTGTTATGTAAGTAAACCCACCAAACAAAACAAAAAAACATAACCAGCTGCCATGGATTCGATTCTGACTCATGGAGACCCATGTGTTTCAGTGTAGAACGACACTTCAAAGAGTTTTCCGCAGGTAGAACTTTTAGAAACAGGTTGGCAGACCTATCTTTCGAGGTGCCTCTGGGTGGAATTGAACCTCCAACCTTTCTGTTAGTGACTGAGTGCTTAGCCATTTGTACCACCAGGAACTCCATTGTCACATGAATAAACATTTTAAAATCCATTCTACGGTGGATAGAAATTTAGCTATTAAGAAAACATTTAGCTACTATTTACCTATTACAAGTAATTATTCTCTAAATATCTTTCTGGATGTCTTTTACCACATATTATCTGGATGCACAGGAATAAAATTGTAGGGTCATGCAGGTTACAGGTATATGTACATGTCAGGATTTTTAAGTTATCCCAAAAGTTTGCTAGATCATAGGACACATACACATATTATCTAATAGTGTTTGACCTGCCCCTTGATCCACATCCTCATCAAAACTTACTACTATGAGAAATTTTAATAGTAGAAGTTTTGATTGTTATGATATTAATAGACATTTTCCATGCTATTGCTTGACTGAACACATTTAATGTGCTGTTAGCCACTAGAGTATTCTTTTATGAAACGCCTATTCATGTCTTTTGTCCATATTTCCTCTGTGATTGTCTGTTGCGTTCTGCCAATATCTTCTTGATGTATATTGGTTATGATTTCTTTTTTGATTTTGTAACTTTATAATAGTTTTATTTTTCTCCATGACTTACATATTTACCTCCATGTTGGAGTCTCTTAATGAATAGATTTATTATTAGTAGTATAGTCCAATTTCTCATTTATAGTGTTAGTGCATATGCTGCAGCTCTTTTAGTAACAGACCAAACTTCAATATATAATCTACTAAATTAATTTGAAGGTTTTACATTTTATCTTTTTTTTTAAAATTTTTTTTCTGAAAATACTTATTTACTATATTTAGATGTATTGTTAGGTGCTGTCGAGTTGATTCAACTCATAGAGACCCTATGCACAACAGAACGAAATATTGACAGGTCCTGTGCCATCCTCACAATATTTGTTATGCTTGAGTCCATTGTTGTAGGCATTGTGTGAATCCACCTCAGCGAGGGTGTTCCTCTTTTTCTCTGACCCCCTTGCTTACCAAGCATGATATCCTTCTCCAGGCACTGGTCCCTCCTGATAACATGTCCAAAATATGTGAAACAAATTCTTGCCATCCTTCCTTCTAATGAGCATTCTGGCTGTACTTCTTCCAAGACAGATTTGTTTGTTCTTCTGACATCTATGGTGTATTCAATATTCCTCTCCAACACCATATTCAAAGGCAATGATTCTACTTTGGTCTTCCTTATTCATTGTCAGAATTCACATGCATATGAGGCAACTGAAGACACCATGGCTTGGATCAAGGGCACCTTAGTCCTTAAAGTGACATGTTTGCTTTTTAACACTCTTTAAACGGTCTTTTGCATGAGATTTGTCCAGTGCAGTGAGTCCTTTGATTTCTTGACTGCTGCTTCCGTGTGCATTGACTGTGGATCCAACTCAATCTGTTATCTGTTTATCATGAGGTTACTTATTGGCCCAGTTATGATATACTGGTCCAGATGTATGATCTATTGGAATTTAATTTTTGTGATGCTGATAGAAGTTTTTATTTTTCTACAACAGTATCTAATTGAGTTAGCATAATTTATAGTAAAAATGATCACTTATCCATTCCTCTCTGTGCCACCTTTGTCATAAATCAGGGATATTGATGTACATTTGTGTGTGTGTGGATATGTTCCTGGTCACTTCCAGGTTTCACTTTTCTATTTTTTCTTCTTGCATGAGTGTCACATGGGTAAAATTACTAAAGTGTTCTATTAATTCTTTATATTCAGTACAGTAGTGTTGTCCTTCAAGATTTATCCCCTTCTTCTACCCTTAAATTTCTATATAAATATTCTCAAAACACATGCTGTGTCTTTTTTTGTTATGTTGAATCCATAGATTAATTGTTGAAAATTGACATCTTAATAATGTAATATCTTAACCTGGTTTTATCCTCCATTTGTTTTCTTTTAATACTCTTATGATTTTGTGTACAAGTCTTGAAAGCTTTTTTGTTTGATTTGGCTCCAGTTACGTTTTATGTTTAATTTTCTGCTATTTCTAATTTATCACTCTGAAAATGATGTGTATCCAACACACTTTCTGAGCACACTTATTAATTCTAATAATTCACCTTTAAATTCCTTTTGACTTTCTACACTCAAAATTTAATCATGTATGACACGTGTCAGTTTTATTCCTTCTGTTATGATTTATATCTAGCTTACCGGTTTTTGTTTATTATACTTGAAAGACTGCCCACTTCTAAAGAGAGGAAAAAAGGTGATATTGGACATCATAGTCTTATTCACCTATGTCAGAATAAGAGCTTTAATCATTTCATCATAGAGTATATATGTTGTTGGGGTTTTTTTGAAGATAACTCTATCAGAATAAGGAAGTTTACTTTTTCTCCCTTTTAAAACCATTTCCCAAGGTATAAACAAACAACAACAACAAAAAAAAACCAAACCCCTATAGGGTCGCTATGAGTCTCAAGGTATACTTGACATAAAATATAAAATAAACTGCACATATTTAAATCATGTAATGCCTTAAATTTTGATATATGTATATACCTGTGAAACCGTCACTTTTGGAGAATGAGTACCACTGTTACCCTCAAAAGTTTCGTTATGTGTCTTTGTAGTCCCTTCTCCCACCCTTTACCAATCACCAATTATAGACAACCACTGATCTACTTTCTACTTCTACTTTTTCAGTTGGCATTTTCTAGAGATTTTTTATTTATGGATTATACATTTTTTCTTATTTCTTTGTTTAACATTTATTTTGAGATTGATCCATGCTGCAATGTTTCAATAGTTTATTGTTTTTATTAATGAGTAGTAATTTTATGGATATATCCCAATTTTTTTATCCATTCAATTGTTAGTTAACATCTGATGTGTATGTCAAGGTGAGGATTTCATCTGTTCTTTGTGTGTTATTTTATAAGTGAGTCATACTTCACTTGCATTCAACTGCCCAGATTTTGCATATACAGTTCAATGATTTTGACAAATGTATGCATCTATGTATGAACACATAACTCCAATCAAGGCAATATTTCCTTCGTCCCATTAGTACTCACTTTCAGGCTTCTGATTTCCAACATCATAGCAACCATGCTTGCTGAAAGTGAAGAGGACTTGAAGCACTTACTAATGAAGATCAAAGACCACAGCCTTCAGTATGGATTGCACCTCAACATAAAGAAAACAAAAATCCTCACAACTGGACCAAAGAGCAACATCATGTTAAACGGAGAAAAGATTGAAGTTGTCAAGGATTTCATTTTCCTTGGATCCACAATCAATAGCCATGGAAGCAGCAGTCAAGAAATCAAAAGACGCATTGCATTGGGCCAATCTGCTGCAAAGGACCTCTTTAAAGTGTTGAAGAGCAAAGATGTCACCTTGAAGACTAAGGTGCACCTGACCCAAGCCATGGTATTTTCAATTGCATCATAAGCATGTGAAAGCTGGACAATGAATAAGGAAGACCGAAGAAGAGTTGACACCTTTGAATTGTGATGTTGGCGAAGAATATTGAATATACCACGGACTGCCAGAAGAACAAACAAATCTGACTTAGAATAAGTACAACCAGAATGCTCCTTAGAAGCAAGGATGGCGAGACTGCATCTTACATACTTTGGACATGTTGTCAGGAGAGATCAGTCCCTGGAGAAGGACATCATGCTTGACAGAGTACAAGGTCAGTGGAAAAGTGGAAGACCCTCAGTGAGGTGGATTGACACAATGGCTGCAACAATGAGCTCAAGCGTAACAACGATTGTAAGGATGGCTCAGGACTGGGCAGTGTTTCGTTCTGTTGTGCTTAGGGTCGCTATGAGTTGGAACCGACTTGACGGCACCTAAGAACAACAACAAGCTAGTTTTTCTTCTATTAATGCTTCACGTCACAAGTATGTATTCTACAACTTGTTAATAGATTAATCTGCTTATGGATATTTGAATTGTCTCTGGAATTTTTCTATTGTGGAAAAAAAAACTAATATGAAAACTCTTGTGCGAAAATTTGTGTGTATGTACATACTCAGTTTTGTGGAATTCAAGTGAAATTGCTGGGTTATAGGTGAAGTGTATGTTTAACTTTAAAATAAAAACATGAGAGAATATTTTCAACATGTTTGCACCATTTTCCGCTCCTAAAATTGTTTGAGAGTTTAATTTAATCTAATCCTTGTTAGCACATGGAATTTCTAGATATCTTTTATTAATTAATTTATTTTTGAGTGCTCTTTAGTGCTTTCAACAATTTCTTTTTACCAAGATTGCAAAATTTATTTACATAGTTATTCATAACATTTTACTATTCATTTTTATGTCAATAATATCTGCAGTTGTTGTTGTTGTTATTGTTAGTTACCATCAAATGACCTCCAGCAAATGGTGACCTTATGGATATAACACAGCAAAATGTTGCCCAGTCCTGTGCAATCTTCATGTTCTTGAGATTGTAGTTATGTCCTCTCTGTTCATTTCTTTATATAATTTATGCCTTCTCTCTTTGTATTCAGCTTTCTGGTTGGAGGTTTATCAATTTAATTAATCTTTCCAAGAAAAATGATTTGGTTTCATTTACTTATTCTGTTTTGCAGTTTTCATTTCATTAATTTACGCTATTAGGTTTTTGTATTTTTCCTTCTTTATTTGAGCTTAATTTTCTCTTCTCTTGATATTGAAGTTAGATCACTTATTTCAGACCTTTTCAATTTTATCAAATAAGCATTTAATGTGGTCAATTTACCTCTTGGCACTGCTTTAACTACAATTCACAAATTTTGATATGAAGTGTTTTCCTTTCATTCTATTCTCTCTCTCCCTCTTTTACTTTTTTCTTTTTCCTAATTTCTTTGTGACATTCTCAGAGGCCTCTTGGGTTAGTTAAATTCTTCACATTTTCTCTTTTATTATTAATTTCTGGTTATATTGCATGTACTAAAAGAAAATATTTTGTATGATTTCAATTCCTTAAAAGCTGCTGACGTTTGTTTTATGGCCCGATGTATGGTCTATGTTGGTGAATACACTATGTGCATGTGAAAACAATATACTTTATTGTGTGTGTGGCATGTTCTATAAATTTCCAACAGGATAAGAAGGTTGATAGTGATGTTCAATTCTTCTATTTACTTAATGGTTTTCAGTCTACATGTTCTATTGAGTAGAGAGAGAAGAGCGCTGAAGTCACCAGTTAATACTGTAGACGTGCATTTTTCACCTTCGACTCTATCAGATCTACTTCATGTATTTGAAACTTTGATGTTAGGTGCATCCGTATTTAAAACTATTTTGTCCTTTTTGATCAATTGACTCCTTTATCAATATATAATGATTCTCTTTGTCTCTTATAATATTCCTTGGTCATTGTTACGTTCTTACATAGTGTATTAGATATTAGGGCTGCTATAACAGACATACCACAAGTGGATGGCTTTTAACAAACAGAAATTTATTCTCTCACAGTCTAGTACACTACAAGTCCAAATTCACAGCATCTGCTCCAGCGGAAGGCTTTCTTTCTCTGTTGGCTCTGTAGGAAGGTGCTTGTCAATCTTATCCTGGTTGAGGAGCCTCTTAGTGCTGGGAACTTGGGCCAAAGGATGGGCTATTCTCCTGGTTCTTGTTTCTTGTAGGTACGAGGTACCCCTGTATCCCTGGTCCCTTCTCTCTTTTATATCTTAAAAAAAAGAGTGGATCAAGACAATCCGTCTTGTAGTTTGAGTCCTAACCCATTAACGTGATTGCCACTACTTCCATCTTATCAATATCATAGAGATAGGGTTTACACATAGGAAAACCACATCAGATGACAAAACAGTAGACAATCACACCATAGTGGGAATCCTGACCTAGCCAAATGGATGAACATATTTTTTGGGGACACAATTCAATCCATGACACATAGTAATATAGCCACTGAAACTTTTTGTTTTTTGGATTAGTGTTTGTATGGCATAGACTTTCAAGTAAAAAAAAAAAAAAAAGAATTAGCTATCAGATCTATATTCATAACCACTCCAAAGAAAAATCATCAAAAAGAATGCAAGTATTATCAGAATTTGTGTTGAATATAATTCAAAACCAATTTCAGCTGTATATTGACAGAGAAGTGCTAGAAGTTTAAGCTGGATTCAGAATTGAATGAGGGAGATCATTGTTGATGTCAGATGGATTGTTGCCAAAAGCAGGGAATACTAGAAGGATGTTTACCTGGGTTTTATTGACTATTTAGAGACAATCAGCAGAGTGGATCATAACAAATTATGGTTAACATTATGAAGAACAGGAATTGCAAAATGATTAATTTTGCTCATGCAGGACCTGAACTGGATCAGGAGGCAATATTCAAACAGAACAAGGGAATACTCTGTGGTTCAAAGCTGGAAAAGGAGTGTGGCAGAGTTGTGATATCCTTTCACCTTACGTACTGAATCTTTATGCTGAACAAATTATCT
This sequence comes from Elephas maximus indicus, assembly GCF_024166365.1. NCBI lineage: Eukaryota > Metazoa > Chordata > Mammalia > Proboscidea > Elephantidae > Elephas > Elephas maximus. Next base: position 69,095,222 of record NC_064822.1, on the reverse strand, counting down.
GAGAAGCTGCACCATATGAAAAAAGAAATTCAGCATCAGGATTGGAGAATGACTCATTAACAACCTTGCTTGCCTAAAGTGAAGGGACTTGAAACACTTACTGAAGAATGTCAAAGACTAACAGCCTTCAGTATTGATTACACTTGAATGTGAAGTAATTGAAAATCCTCAACACTGAAAAAAAAAAAACAACATTATGATAAATGGCAAAGAAATCAATGTTTTCAATGATTTTGTTCTACTTGAATCAACTACAGATGCCCATGGAAGTAACTGTCAAGAACTCAAACAACATATTGCATTGTACAGATTTGTTGCAAAAGACCTCTTTTAAATTTTAAAATGCAAAGATGTCACTTTGATGACTACGGTGTTCTTGACCAAAAATATGGTCTTTTCAATTGCTTTAGTATCGTTAACCAGAAATCCAGAAATGCTATTTATAAACTTGTCAAAGACATATTCAAATTGATACTCTGGGTTTTTCATTTTAACCTCTCTAGTTTAAAATCTTACATGCAAACAATTAAAAGGGGGAAAGTTGAAAAATTTATGCTGAAAGAAACCTTTATGTGAATATAAGTTTCCTAAAGTTACACTAAAGCGAATGGGAAAATCATGAAGTCAAAGGGGTGAAGAGAAGATTTTAAAGGGTAACTCAAGAAGACAACGTGTTATAATGAAATGTGAAAAGACCTGGAGATAGAAAACCAAAAGGGAAGAACACACTCAGCATTTCTCAATCTGAAAGAACTGGAAAAAAAAAAAAAAAAAAAACTTCAAGCCTCAAGTTGCAGTATTGAGGGATTTTGTGGGCAAAATATTGACTGACTCAGGAAGCTTCAAAGAAGTCGAAAGGGGTACACAGAGTCAGTATACCAAAAAGATTTGGTTGATTTCAACCATTTCAGGAGGTAGCATATGATTAAGAGCCAATGGAATTGAAGGAAGAAGTCCAAGCTGCACTGAAGGCCTTGGCAAAAAACAAACCTCCAGGAATTGAAAGGATACCAATTGAAATGTTTCAACAAATGGATGCAATGCTGGAAGCTTTCAGTTGCCTATGCCAAGAAATTTGGAAGACAGCTGCTTGGTCAGTTGACCGGAAGAGATCCAGATTTGTGTCCATTCTGAAAAGGTGATCCAACAGAATGTGGAAATTACTGAACAATAACTTCAGCATCACACGCAAGAAAAATTTTGCTGAAGATAATTAACAAAGGGTTGCAGCACAACATCAACAGGGAACTGCCAGAAATTCAAGGCAGGTTCAGAAGAAGACCTATGTTATTGATTGAATTATGTCCCTCCAAAATATGTGTTGTAAATTCTAGCCTCTATGCCTGTGATTATAATCCCATTGAAGAATGAGTTTTCTTTGTTACGTTAATATGGCAGGAGTGTCTTTAGTCAATCTCTTTTGAGATACCAAAGAGATCAAACAAGCAAGTCAGAGAAGCAGAAATGGGGAAAATTGATGCCAAAGCACACAGATATCTTCAAGGAACCAGAAAATAAGCTGAAGAGAAAAGGTCTTTCTCCCAGAGCTGACACAGAGAGAAAGCTTTCCACTAGAGCTGGCACCCTGAATTTGGACATCTAGACTCCTAAAATGTGAGAAAATAAATTTCTATTGGGTAAAGCCTCCCACTTGTGATATTTCTTTTTATAGCAGCATTAGATAACTAAGACAATTTGGTATTGAGAAATGAGGGTAATGCTCTCACAAATACTTAACATGTGGAAGTGGTTTAAGAATTGAGTAATGGGTAGAGACTGAAAGGTTTTTAAGGTGCCTAATAGCAAAAAAGCCAATCTAGGCTTAATAGCAAAAAAGCCTAGATTGCCTTAAGGAATTATCTGTAGAATTATAGATGTCAAAGGCAAGTCTAGAGAGGGCTCAGGAGGAAGTGAGCAGAACTATGTAGAAAGTCGCTATCACCTTAGACAATACACATGACCCCAGCAACAGAATATTGTTATAAATGTGGATGTGAAACTTGCTTCTGGTGAGGCTTTAAAGAAAATGATGAACACGTGATTAGACAATAGAGGAAGGGTTATGCTGTTTATGCAGTGACAGAGAACTTGTCTGAATTATGTTCAAATGTTTGGTAGATGGCAGAGCTTGTAAGGGATGAACTTGGATATCTAACTGAGGAGAATTCCAAGCAAGATTTGAATGGGGTTGGTTGGTTTTTCCCTGCCACTTAGAGTAAAATGTGAGAGGAAAGAGATGGACTTAAAAATGAACTGTGCAAGATGAAAACAGAACTTAAAGATTTGAAAATTCTCTTGTACAAACTAAGGACCCTTGTCCTAAGATGTTCACCAAGGATGTGGCCACTCAATCTCTTGTTAAAGAGATTAAGACTGTGACAGGTGGGTCTAACTACCACAGAGTAAAAGCCATCACTGAAAAGGACAGAGAATGAACAAAAGGAAAACAAGCTGTCTTGTCTCTGGGAATTTTACAGGCAAGAAATGGGCCAAAGGAGCTACATTTGTTGCCCTGCAAGAAAAGAAGAAGACCATCCCTAGAGCAGCTCAGACATCAGCAGAACTGTTGGATGTAGCACAGAGTGTGGAGCTCCCGTTAAGACTTACCAGAAGGGTGGGACCACTGTGGCTGTGGGGCTTTCATGCACAAGGGTCAGAAAAATTGAACCTTCCCGGGGTAAGGGGGTGGGTTACACCTCAGATGGCCAAGGAGAATAGGACCACAAAAAGGCAAAGGTGTAGAGTTGCCATCCCTGTGAGATTGGATGGTGGAGTTGAAGCCTAGCGCTGAGGGGCCACCACCCAGAATCCACAAAGGGTAGCTAATACCTGGAGTGTGGAGGGCAGTGTCCTAGCCCTGGTGGTCCTGGAAAACAGATGATTATTTTCAAGCCTTGAGAGCTAGTGTAAATTGTTCTGCTGGATTTTGGACTTGCTTGCTGTCGGTTATCCCTTCTTTCCTTCCAATTTCTCCCATCTGTCATGAAAATATCAACCTTGTGCTTGTTCTACCATCGTATTTTGGAAGAAGATAATTTGTAATCTAGACTTCACACATTCACAGAGGAAGAAGAATTTCACCCCAGGATGGACTATGCCTAACATCTCACCCATATTTGATTAAGATGATTCAGAAGGTGAGATTTTGAATTTGGAGGTGATTTAAGACTTTCAGGGTGAATGTGTTTTGCGTGAGGCAAGGATGTGAATTTTGGGGGTCCAAAGGGTGGAATGCTGTTGATTGAATTGTGTCCCCATAAAATACGTGTTGTAAATCTTAGCCTCTATGCCTGTGTTTATAATCCCTTTTGGGAATGGGCTTTCTTTGTTACCTTGGTGAGAAATGATTACCATAGGGTGCATCTTGAGTCAGTCTCTTTTGATATATAAAAGAGATTAAACAAGCAAGCCAGAAAGAAGAGATCTGGAAGACTGATGACAATTCACATGGAGATCTCCTAGGAATCATGTAACAAGCTGAACAGACAAGGACCTTCCCCCAGAACAGACGGGAAGAATCTTCTCCTAGAGCTGGTGTCCTGAATTCAGAATTCTAGTTTGCTAAACTGTTAGAAAATAAATTTCTGTTTGTTATAAGCACCCACCTGTGGTATTTTTGTTATAGCAACACTAGATAACTAAGAGACTGTGGAACTAGAGAAATCACTGCTGATGTCAGATGGATCTTGGCTGGAACCAGAGAATACCAGAAAGATGTTTATCTGCGTTTTATTGACCATGCAAAGGCGTTCGACTGTGTGAATCATAACAAATTGTATATAACATTGTGAAGCATGGGAATTCCAGAAGACTTAATTGTGCTCATGCAGAACCTGTAGTCAGACCAAGAGGCAATCATTTGAAAAAAGAAGGGGATGCTACGTGGTTAAAATCAGGAAAGGTGTAGGTCAGGGTTCTATCTTTTCACCGTACTTGTTTAACCTGTATACTGAGCAAATAATTCAAGAAGCCGGACTATACGAAGTAGAACACACCATCAGGATTGGAGGAAGACTAATTAGCAACCTTTGATATGCAGATGATACAATCTTGCTTGCTTAAGCCAAGAGGGCTGAAACACTTACTGATGAAGATCAAAGACCACAGCCTTCTGTATAGATTACACCTCAACATAAAGAAAACAAAAATCCTCACAACTGGACCAATAACCAACATCATGATAAATGGAGAAAAGATTGAAGTTGTAAAGGATTTCATTTTACTTGGATCCACAATCAATGCCAATGGAAGCAGCAGTCAAGATATCAAATGGCGTATTACGTTAGGCAAATCTGCTGCAAAAAACCTCTTTTTAAAGTGTTAAAAAGCAAAGATGTCACTTTGAGGACTAAGGTGCCTGACACAAGCCGTGATGTTTTCAATCACTTCATATGCATGAGAAAGCTGGACAATGAGTGAGGAAGCTGGAAGAAGAATTTAGGGTGAATTAAGGTGTCGACAAGGTATATTGACTGCCAGAAGAATGAACACATCTGTGTTGGAAGAAGTACAGCCGGAATGCTCCTTAGAAGCAAGGATGCTGAGACTTCATCTTGCATACTTTGGCTTTGGACACGTTATCAGGAGGGATCAGTAGCTGGAGAATGACATCATGCTTGTTAAAGCAGAGGACAAATGGAAAAAAGGAAGACCCTAAAGGAGATGAATTGATATTGTGACTCCAGCAATGGGCTCAAGCATAACAACGATTGTGAGGATGGCATAGGACCGGGCAGTGTTTCGTTCCCTTGTAAATACTGTGGCTCCGAGACCAAACTGACTCCAGGGTACCTAACAACAACAAAGAACCAAAATCTCCATATTTTTTGCTTAGGAGATGTTTTTAGTGATATAGCTTTAAAATGGCCTAATGGAAGATAAATAATCTTCCAAAATGTTTAGCAGTTAGCCTTATGAAATTACAGCACAGCTTCTGGCTTAGATTGTCACTCTTTTGCAAAACCGTCTCAAGATTATTTCATCCCAGTTTCAAATGAATGCTATTAGCTGTTGCAAATATCACTAACTTTAAAAAAAAAAGTAATTTTGAGATAATAGTAAACTCACACGCAGTTATAAAAAATAATACAGAGATATTCCGTGTATTCTTCGCACAGTGTCTACAAATGGCAACATCCTGCAGCACTACAGTATAATATCAAAACCAGCACTTAAGACGTTTGCCATTTTATTTAGTTTTTTTTTTTTTTTTGTGGTTGTTTCTTCTGGTAATTTTTTTTTCTTGTTCTTTCTTACCTACTTATGGGTAATTTGAGCATTCTTAGGATTTTATATTATTTATTTACAGTGGTTTTTACTCTTTTTCTTCATATAGATTTCTTAGTGATTGATCTGGCTGTTTTGATAAGCAAATGAAACTTTTCAAGGTCTATTGGTATCAATGTTTTACATTTCCAGTAAAGTGTGGAAATTTCACTCCCAGTAAAATCCCTGCTGGCACAGTGGTTAAGCCATGGGCTACTATCAGAAAAGCCAGCAGTTCAAACCTACCAGCCACTCTACAGGGAGACAGAAGTGGCAATCTGCTTCTGTAAAGATTTACAGCCTTTGAAACCCTATGGGGCAGTTCTACTCTGTCTTCTAAGGTCACTATGAGTCGACTCAAGAGCAACAGGAACTTCTCCACTTTTAAACATTATTGAGTTGGTTAGCAGAACGCATCATAATGTTTGTTAAAATCATTAATATGATTCAGAAAACTCATGAAGATGAGAATATTCTATTGTATGTACTCATATTTCTGCTCTTTCCATTGTTCTTTTTTCCTTCTGATGCTTCAACATTCTTTCTTATTCATTTCTTTTCTATTTGAAGAACTTTCTTAGTCAGTTGTAATGAGTAGGTTTGCTATTGACAAATTCTTTTAGTTTTCCTGCATGTGAGAATGTATTCATTTCCTCTTCATATCTGAAATTACAGTTTCACTAGGTAGTGGATTCTCTCTATTTCTCTTTCTTATTTGGTATGTGTGTCTGTGTGTTACTGTCTTTCTAAATTACACCTTCTACCAATACAGAGGAAACTCTGGTGGCGTAGTGGTTTAAGTGCTATGGCTGCTAACCAAGAGGTCAGCAGTTCAAATCTGCCAGGCGCTCCTTGGAAACTCTATGGGGCAGTTCTACTCTGTTCTATAGGGTAGCTATGAGTCAGAATCGACTCGATGGCAGTGGGTTGACAATACAAAAACTGGTAGAATCAGGACTAGTCTAGTTTAAGAAAGATGTGGGGCACAGAAAAACAAAATTTTTTTCTTCAGTGTCATTTATCTCCTCAGTGGCAGCCCTTTAATTTCCTTTAAAAAACCAATCTCTGAGAAACATAGTAGAAAAATACACATTTTTGGAGGGAAGAATGGAATAGTATCTGGAGACTTACTTAAACCCTTACTATGAGAGTTTTTCATTGGAGAAAGATGTGGCAGTCAGCTTCCGTAAAGATTACAGCCTTGGAAACCCTGTGGGGCGGTTCTATTCTGCCCTACGGAGTCCCTGTGAGTGGGAATCGAATCAGTTGCAGTAGGTGTGGCTTTTTTGTTATGCTAGTTCATTGAACCCTGGCAACTATTACGTTATATGAAATTAAACTTTTTTTTTTTTTTTGTAAACCTAGGAGAATAAGACTATTAAGTATTAATACTTAAATAGCTATTTTTGCATGAAAAAGAACTTCAAAGTATTTTAAATTTTAGAATCTAGCACTTATACCTTGTTTGGAAATAAAAATGAAGTAAAAGAAAACACTACCTGCATGTTTTAAAGTACTAAAAGTGTAATGGTTATTAAAACAGATTTTTTTTTTTTATGGTAGAAGTTTATGGGCCTTCTATCTTCTTCATGGGTTGGACTCTCTCGTGAAAGCAGTAATTATCCCTGGTTATGGATAAATGGCTCACCTTCCAACCAAAAGTAAGTTTTTTCTGGATCATATTATATAGAAGAAAAATACAAAAAGAAAAATTTAGATAAGTTATATTAATAAATGTGACTAAATTGAATTATAGGCATGTAGAAAGAAACCGAAAATTAATGACATGAAATGTTGATGTGAATATTAAGAACGAAGTACTCAGTGTTCATAATGATTGTTATTAATATTTTAGAGAAATGTCATTACCTATTTTTATAACAGTCTTCTATTATTGTTGCATGGAAAATGCCATTGTTTTATGGATTACCACACAAAATATAATGGGTTTATGCATTTTTATGCATTTCAGGATAAGAGAGATACGAAATCCTACTTACAACTGTGCTATTATATACTCATCAAGCCTTCAATCAGCCAGTTGTGGATCTGCAAAAACATACATTTGTAAGCTTGAGACTTTGAGTTAAAACACCTGGCCCTGGAGCCCTTCAGGTATCTTTATGTTTTATCAAATGGAAATAACACCACGATTGCAAAAGTCTTATAATCAATTACATTATTTGTTTAAGTGGAAGCTCCACATTGGAACCCTCCTGGACTTTACCCTATGGCCTTCTTCTCTTGGATGATTTTAATCAGTACCCTTTTCTCTAATAAAATATAACTGGGAGTATAACAACTTTCTTGTGTTCCTGAGTCTCTATATTGTTAAACATGCTTACTTACCTGTTTGTTTTTGTAACAAAATAAAAATACCTAAATTATTGCAGTTTTATAAGAAATCTGAATATCCGATTTTGTGAGTGCTCAACTTTTTTATTCTTTTGTAAATTATTGGCCGTTTACATTTTGATACAATTTTTAATATCAGCTTAACAGTTTCCACAATGAAGACTCTACTGGGGTTGAGACTTCTTGAATGATGGAGGGTAGATCTCTGTCAATATCCTCTAGACAGGGAAGAAACTGGCAAGAAATTTTCATACCAACTTTTTCAAGACTCTGGGAATTAAACAAAGGCTTGAGACAATATAAAAAGGGAGTATTTAATCAAGAAAAAACGCGGAACGTCAGTAAGAAAGATAGTGTCTGTGGCATTTTATCTTGGCCTCATGCCAAACCCCGTCTCCCCAGCTCCACGGTAGCCATGAAAACTATCAGCTATGCCACTACTGAAGAGGAAGACCAAGTTTGGAGCTCTTAAGAGTCCCATAACCACAAAATTGTCATCCTTTGACCTTTCTCAGTCTCCCTGGAAAACCCCACTCACAGTTCATTGTGGATATTTGACATGGTTCGAGCTAGCTCTGTGGGAAAATTGTTTACTGAAAACAATCAACAGCAATTGTTTCACATTACAGCTACCTGAGGCTGGAATACCAGTTGTGGCCAAAAGAGCCTGATTAAAGATAAAAGGAAGATTTAGGGAACAAGATGTTCAGAGAGCTTTGAAAAGCTCATGAATGTACCTGGGTGTCTAGAAGGCTGTGCCATTGTACAGGGCTGTGTGCATGCTGAGGAAAGATCTCAGAAGGCCCCAATCTCTTCTTGTGATGAAGGCTCAAACAATCGATTTTCAGAGCTCCTTGTTCTAATACGCACATTTAAGTCAATCCGTTTTTCACAAAACATGCTATCGACATTGCAATTTTAGTTTAGTTTATCTCAAAATTATGAGCACTCCTTGTGATCATTCTTTTGACCATACATCAGTTAGCAATATTAAAAGTCATATGAAGATTTAAAAATGTTTATTATTTATGTCTATTCGAGAGTATATTTAAGTTATACTCTCATTAGAGAATTTATAATAAAGGAAATGTTTTACATCTTAATTTAAAATGTGGCTAGTGTGAAAGATGAACTGATTTTTAAAAATTTTATTTATTCTTAATTAATATGAATTTAAATCCAAATAGCTATATTTTGAGAGCCCATATGTAGTGGCTACAGCACTGTTTTACATATTTTATATTTATATTCTTGGAAATATAAGCATATAATGACTTTTGGGAAATGTAAATGAATTTCAAAAATATGTGTATTCTGTACATGTGTATAATGTGTGTATGTGTGTGTACGGGTTTATTGTCTAGTTTGTATCCTTTTGTAGCCTTACTCATATATTTGCCTGTTTGATAAGTCTAGAGTACTTTTCTTGCTCTACATAGTTAGACAGGAGTTTTTGTAATTTTTAACATATTATTCTTATTAAAATATAAAAAATTACTTATAATTAAAGGATGAATATATTAATAATATAATTAGCACTTTAAATTTTTCAATAGCTGGCATGGTGATGAAGTTCAATATTGTTTAATATTTTATCCTTTTAAATGATATTTATTTATCAGGGATATCTGAAGAATCAACAATTTATTTTTAAAAAATTATTGCAAGAGTTAAATTAAAAAACTAGAGCCGATGAATCAAGAAGATAATTTTGATGGTGCTGGTTTTTGTGCCACCAACAATGAAGTTGAAAATGTAATAACTAGTCTTAAGTTTAATTAAATAGTTGTTCATAATACTGTCATAATATTTAGAAATTTTTCCAAAATAAGAGAAATGACCTGATAAGTATATGTAAAAAAGAGGAATGTGACACCATGAATTAGCAATCTAGTCCAAAAATGTGATTTCAATATCTAAGATGTTCTTAAGATGGCTCAAGTTTTAATCGTTTGTGATGAGAAGGAAACAGGTTTACTGCATGAGTGGTTAAGTCCTCTAGCCCTTAAAATCCTGTAGAATATGAGAACAATTTCTCAAAAGCACTTGAAAAAGGACGATCTATATGACACAAGTAAACATCTTTGTCTTTAAATAAGATTCCATAAATTGACTTCAGAATAGTCCAAGTGTGAAACATTCCTGTTCACACTTTAAGTGACAATTGATGAGTCATTTACTTTTTCCACTCTTGCCTCACTCTGAACCCTAACAGGACAATCTGTGAAGAGCACAGATACTGTTTGTTCTTGTCCTGGATTTACGTCTTTAGATTTTTCTTCTTATTTCCCAGCCATAGCAGGCAACCTTTAGGAGAGAGTAAGCAGGCCTCCTCACTAAAGGATGCATGACTTTCTGGCCGACAGAGGTATGAGTCACTGCTCTGCTGTCTCGCTTCTAGCCCCCTTCGTTCAGTAGAAGAATATAAATGTTCCATATGAAACTGACACAAGAAGAAATTGAACATATGAACCCACTCTAATAAGAGATTGAGTTAGTAACTAACGAAACTTCACACAAATAAAACCCCAGACCAAAATGGCTTACTGGGGAGTTCTAAGAAATTTTAAAAAGGATAAATACTCATCCTTACACACTACTATTGAAAAATGGAAGAAAATAAGACACTTCATATCTCCTTCTATGAGGCCAGGGTTATTCTGATACCAAGTCACAAATGTTTTACAAAAAATTTAAATTTTAGAAAAATTTATCTTTCAATACAGACTCTAGCCTCTTCAACAAAATACTAGACAACCAAGTAAAGCAACTGCACAGATTTTTATTTATTTTACTTTGTTTTTCTGATTTTATTGTTTCTGATTCTTTTTTAAATTTTTATTGTGGTCAAATATATGTAATAAAACATCTCAAACATTTTTACATGTACAATTCAGTAACCCTAATTACATTCACCATGTTGGGCAATTGTCATCACAATCTGTTTCCAAATTTTTCATAACCCTGTACTTATTAAACAATACTACCTATTTCCCCCTCCCACCTACCATTGGGAACACCTAGTGAATTTTGGTCTCTGTGCATTTGCATATTCTGGGTATTTAATGCAAATAGAATCATACAATATTTACCCTTTCATGTCTGACTTATTGCACTCAGGATAGTGTCTTCAAGGGTTCATCCATGTCATAGCGTGTATCAGATCTTCGTTTCTCTGTATGGGTTAATAATATTCCATTGTATGAATATACAATACCATTGTATGAATTAACCACTAAGTCATCAGTGCTTTTTATTTACTTTTTATTTTTTGTAATATATGTGATAATACCTCTATTTGCATTTTGATTAGTCATTAGCATATTTTCCCCTTTTTCTTTATAAAAGACAGATTTTAATGTTATATTTTTATGTAAATTCATATGAAATTATGAACATTCTTTGTGATCATTCTTTTCACTCATGCTTTATTTAGAGATGTATTACTGTAAAAAAATATATATTTTTTACTGTAGTAAACACTGTACAATGATTTTCAATTTTTTAAAATTGTTTTCTCTTTTAGGTAATATGTAGTTATAGAATTTGTTGTGAAGCTGAAAATGTTCTCCTCTGAGATTAAATGCAGGTGTTGTTACTGAGGAACTAATTTTTTAATTGTGTCTCTTTTTACTTAATTAAAATTTAAATTTGAATAACCTATTTCAGGGGCCTATTTGCTAAACTTGGCTAGTGATTATCAAATTGACAGCACAGTTCTTGATTGTTTATAGTTTATTCTTGGAAATATGAGCAGATAACAGTCTCTGGGAAAAGTGCCATGTGAACTTGAAATATATGTGTATTCTATACTTTCATGTAGTGTCTGTGTACGTATACATTCGTTAATTATCTAGTTTAAATCAGTCCATAGTCTTAATAATATATCTGCTACTTTGATAAGTTTGAAATATATAAATCTCCATTTGTGATTGTTTATTTGTATGCTTCTTTCAATACTTTGTTGAACCTGTGTTCCATATACAAATTTGGAAAGATCATATCCCTAATAATTTGGAAAATCTTTCATTATGAAACATCCCCCATCATTAACAATAGTGCTTCTTGCCTTCTAATATATCACTTTTTTCTACTGAATTGTGTTGCATGCTAGGATGATGAATTTTATATGTCAGCTTGGCTAGGCTATGATGCCCAGCTGTTTGTTTAAACACTAGTCTAGTTGCTGTTGTGATCCAGTTACATGTGATTTATTGAATTAGTAGGCTTTGTGTAAAATAGGTTATCTTTCATAACATGTGTGGACTTCAGTCAATACACTGAAGGCCTGAAGAGAAAAAAGAGTGTTCTGCCTGCAGACTCTATAAAAATATTTTGTGATAACTTCTGTAATCTGGACTTTTCTCGTCGCTTCATCTATGAATTTTGTGATGCAAGCCCGCAGGAGTCTCTAGCCTGTTGCCTGACTGATTTTGGATTTGCTAGCCTCCCACGATCAGGTGAGCCAATTCCTTGAATTAAACCTCTCTCTCCATATATATGTGTGTGTGTGAGTGTGTGTGTGTTTAAATCCCTGGCATTCTCTACAGATAACTACTTGCCTTTTGAGAAACAGCTTTTGGGTCGTTGCTCGGATTTAGCAGAGACTGAACAGTGAACCATGAACCATCAAGTTACCATGCAACCTGAGAGTTGTTTGACCCACAAAGTCATGAAGTTGGTCATGCACAGTAGCACTACATTGTCAAATTAAAGTGGTAAAACTGAGATAGGGCTTGAGCAGGTCCTAAATATACAAGTAAGTTCATGATGAAATGGCCCAAATGCCCATGGTCCCCACTCCTGCTACATTACCTACCTTTTTTTTACCGGCCTGCACATATGGCCTGGGGGCTGGAAGCACGGTAAAATAAATGCAAGTACTTAGCTTTTGCTGAGAGCGCCATTCTCTGGTTCTGGAGGTGTGAGTAGACTGTGCAGCTCACTGTCTCTCCCTGAGGACAATGCATCCCGAACACTACCACCAGCCCTGTCGCAGTCACTCCAGGGGATTGTGCTTGAGGGGCTAGGCCTAGCAACTCCTCGCAGCTTCAGAACTACCTCTCCCTTCCCCTGCGGCTCAGTCCGATTTCCTATCTTTGTCTTTGATGTTCAGGGCTCACAGTTTGTCATATATATAATCATTTCATTTGTTTTTTTGGGTCTTTGTTGGAAGAGGGGTCACTGGAAGCATTTGACTAGTCTGCCATCTTGCCCCTGCATCCTAGATTTTTGTTTTTTTAGTTGCCTTAGGGAGTCACAGCTTCCTGTGAGGGTCAATATCTGTATGGCAACTTATCCAAATGTATTTTTTTCCTGAAAGAAACCTGTAATCATTTCTAAAGGAGCCCTGGTGGTACAATGGTTAAGCTCTTGAGTGTTAACTGAAAGGTCAGTGGTTCCAAACCATCAGCTGCTCCAGGGGAGAAAAGACCTGGTGATCTGCTCTCATAAAGATTAAATGATCTCCTCTCATAAAGATTACAGCCTAGGAAACCGTACAGGGCAGTTTGACTCTGTCATATAGGTCACTGTGAGTTGGAATTTCCTTGATGGCACACAAAACAATAACTTCTAAGTCATTTAACTTGTAAAAATTTCAAATATAGTTTAAGTAGTTCTCTGTAGGGAATTCTATTTCCTTTATGAGTAAATGTAAATACTTAAAAGTCTGTTTCTCTTATAATCGCACATGGAAATAATATTCTCCATAAACGTATATGTAAAAGAATGAATGATTTCCTTTTAAGAGTGTCTTCTGGAAAATATCTTCTTTTTTAAAAAAACAATTTTATCTTTTTTTGGTGGCAATACACACAACCAAACATACATCCATTCACAGTTTCTACATGCACAGTTCAGTAGCATTGGTTACATACCTTCACATTGTGTCATGATTCTTACCCTCTCTACCCATGTTGCTTCATCACCATTAGTTTAAGCTCTCTGTCCCTTAAAGTTGTCATTTGTGCTTTAGATTGTTGTCAGGTTAAGCTCATATAGACAATTCTTTATAAGAGCACCATGCTCAAGGCAAACTGTTTTATTAATTAATTGGGCTAAACCATTGTTCAGTTTAACAATGGCTTCATGGGATACTTTTGGTTCAAGGTTTAAAGATTGTTTCTAGGCATTTGTTTCCAGCGTTCCCACAGTCTCAATGAATCCAGTTAGTAGTCTGGTTTCCATGTGAGTTTAAAGTTTTGTTCCATGGTTTTCCTCCTTTTGATCAGGATTCATCTGTTGGGTCCTTGATCAAAATATTCAATAATGGTAGCCAGGGACCATTCATTCCTTTTGGTCTCATGGTACTGGAGGTAGTATTTTATAGAGGCAATTAAATATGTGGTCCATTTCGTTCTCCGAGTCCTGGGTCTCCTTCTACTGGTGTTCCAGGTAAATAGAGACTAATTGTTTTATTGGTCTTGGAGATTCTTTCCTATTTTAAGAACTTTTACCAATACCTTACTATGTGGCAGACACAGTTAATATTTTTAACTGAATTCAGTTATTTAACTCTTACAGCTATCTTATGAGGGAAAGATTATCATAATTCCTGGAAGTGAAGAGGTCTTGGAGCACTTGCTAATGAAGATCAAAGACTACATCTTTCAGTACGGGTTACACCTCAACATAAAGAAAACCAAAATCCTCACAATAAGCAAAATCATGATAAATGGAGAAAATATTGAAGTTGTCAAGGATTTCATTTTACTTGAATCCACAATCAATGCCCATGGGAACAAGAGTGAAGAAATCAAAGGAAGCATTGCATTGGGCAAATCTGCTGCATAAGAACTCAAGAAAGTGTTAAAAAGCAAAGGTGTCAGTTTAAGGACTAAGGAGTGCCTGACCCAAGCCATGGTGTTTTCAAACGCCTCATGTGCATGTGAAAATGGGACAATGAATAAGGAAGACCAAAGAATTGGTGCCTTTGAATTGGAGTGTTGGCGAAGAATGTTGAATTTACCATGCACTGCCAAAAGAACAAACAAAGCTATCTTGAAAGAAGTACAGCCAGAATGCTGCTCCTTAGAAGCGAGGATGGTGAGACTTCTTCTCACATACTTTGAACATGCTATCAGAAGGAATCAGTCCCTAGAGAAAGACATCATGCTTGGTAAAGGAGAGGGTCAGTGAAAAAGAGGAAGCTCCTCAAGGAGTTGGACTGCCACAGAGGCTGCAATAATGGGCTCAAACATAACAGTGATCATGAGGTTGGACCAGGACCAATCAGTATTTCCTTCTGTTGTACACAGGGTTGCTATGAGTTGAAACCAACTTGACAGCCCCTAACAACAACAACAACATTTGCCATTTATATATTTCCTATGGTTAAGTGTCTATTCAAATATTTTGTTCATTTTTCATTAGATTTCTGTCTTCTTTTATTTGTTGTAAAAGTTCTTCTATATGCTAACTATAAGTCCTTTGTGATATTTTGCTAATATTTTCTCTCAGGTTGTGGCTTTACTTTTCATTTTAACCATATCTTTTCTAAAGGAGAGTTGTTGATGTTTTCATTTAGATTTTTAGGTTTCCTCCCAGAGAATATGTAGTTATAATTATTGCACTGTTATAATTTTTTTAAAATTTGTATAAAATTTTATTCATTCTTGTTAACTATGTCTTAAGAGATCTTTCTTTTTAAGAATTTCTTAAGATACGGTCAGCTAATGAATAAAATTTAATGTACGACGTTTCATAATTATAACAGTGAAAAAAGAAAAAATAGATTTGTGAAGGAGGATGGTTTTGTATCAGCAAATATTAAGTAGCAAAAGTTGCAGTTGCTCAGATTGACCTGTAAAACAATATTAATTACCTTCTGGTAATAATTTTATTGAATTAATGTTTGTGTACATTAACCAAACAAACAAACAAAAAAAACCCAGTGCCATTGAGTCAATTCCGACTTATAGCGACCCTATAGGACAGAATAGAACTGCCCCATAGAGTTTCCAAGGAGCACCTGGCAGATCCGAAGTGACGAACCTTTGGTTAGCAGCCGTAGCACTTAACCACTAGGCCACCAAGGTTTCCATGCACATTAACAGGAATGGCCATAATATTGGCATATAAATATATATAATGATTATAAGGTACATAAAAGGTCAAGCTTTCACAACCTAATCCTATACAAGCTCGTGGTTGTGAGGATCTTTTTAACATGTTCTAGGCTTTAGCATTGATAGTTGAGAGGCAAGCAACTTGACTGTATCATTGGACAAAATCTTCTTTCTCTAAAATTACTTATTCCGTGAAGACAAACATTTGAAATAAAATGATCTATGTGAAATATTATTATCAACAGTAACCAAAAGTCTCTGTTTGAGGTAGGAGTTGAGTTAAATTTGCTTCACAATTTTCGAAGTGTGATAATTTCCTGTTAAAATCTTGAGTGAAACTTTGCTCAGCATGCGGGTTTTTTTTTTTTTTTTTCCTTCTATTTTCAGATTCCTTTACATACTCAAAAGCAGTCTGAAAGAAGCAGATTTTTAAAATGCCTCTTTAGGATAACTAAAGGATAATTTGAATTCATTATCTTAGTATCTTTTGATATCCCAGTTATCACTGACTTTTGGTCATCACAGATATACAGCCTTCCCCTTAGAAGCACCACATGGCCATCAGGCTGGCATCAGGTAAGTGTAATTTTATTACATCTATTTTTACTTGAAATCATTTAATGATCTATTTTAAATGTAGTAAAGTAGGCAAAAATTTTAGTATAAATACACAATTAATTCAAAGTGGGTAATTGAAACATCCATGCCCATAATTTTGAGACAATAACAAAGTTCACATGTGTTAGAAGATTTTTTATGAAAAATCCTTAATAATTAAACAAGCGCATAAAAATACAGTAAAGTTTATTCATGAATCTAGCTTGAAGTGAAATCATGAAATAAAAAATTTAATTTTCCTATGGTTTTAGGTCTTTAAAAAATATTATCTGCTCTTTAATTTTTTTAAATGTATAATGGTATTATTCATAGAACGATTTCAGGTAAACGACATGTGACGAAGCACAATCTCTCATACACTTCTTGAATATGCTGAATAGGCAGAAATATTATGATAGGTAACATGTGTAAGATTTTTTCTTGAAAAAAAAGTGACTTGTTTCTTGGGACAACTATTTCAATTATTTTGGGTGTTCTGGAGATACCACGAATTTGGTGAGTTTTCGTGTACATAGGTTTTTTCGTACACAATCACATACAACCCATTGGCTCCAACAGTCTTAAATCTTCCACATTTTCTCCATTTCTGTCTCTGTAGATTCTCCATTGGCTCCATGGAGACTCACTGCTGAGATCCTGGGAATTATCTTTCTTAAATTAGTGTTCATAGTGATTATCGTAACAGTTCTCAATTTTCCTGGTAAGTAAGTCTATGCGAAAATGAACAGAAGAAAACTGTTAATAGAATAAGAACCTGAAATCCTCTCTCCTCTTAATATTACAGCAAATTGTTCTCTTTTTTGTGTGAGTATTTATAATCTTAAACTTAGTAAACATAAAAAAGAAACCTGATAATATGGAATTATTATGGAAGAAGTATTCTAAATTAATAAAAATTATCAATGATATTATGTAAGCATCTGATTGCTTCCATGTAAGTGCTGAAAAAAGATCTGATATAATATTCTGAAGACTTGGTTTAACAGACTAATAAAATAATTATAAATAACAGATGAATGAAGAAAAGGTTAAGCTGTAATCTGGCATCTGATAGAAGAGCTGTTGTTTTGGTTGTTGCTGCTGCTTATATTAGGTTGTAATGGCTTTTACTATTAGGTTTCCTTGGTTTAAAAAAAAAAATCTTAATATTTATCAATATTAGCCTAGTCACTGAAGGAATTACTACAAATTCAAAAAAAAACTTCATCTTCATGGTTGTACAATTATAATCATGCTGAGTTACTTTCATTCCTATAGCAACTTCAATCCAGGAACAAAAAAATTCTTCTCCAATAAGAACTGAGGCATAGGTAATGCCTCTAAAAGTTTTTCTTTTTTGTGGTTTGAACATTTTCCATTTGTTTTTAGAAGTAAAAAGAGATTGTTAGGAAAATTACCTAATAAAGGATGAATGATGTATTTTCACAAATGATCAGGATCTAAAGTTTAAACCTTGTAATCAGTGAATAAAAAACCAAAACCAAACCCGTTGTCATTCATTTGATTCCGACTCATAGCGACCCTATAGGACAGCGTGGGGCTGGCCATAGGGCTTCTAAGGAGTGCCTGGTGGATTCTAACTGTCGACCTTTTGGTTAGCAGCCAAACTTTTACCCACTATGCCACCAGGGTTTCCAATCAGTGAATAGAAGTATTAGTGATTAGCGGTAAAAAATATTTTTTTTAAACAACAGATCTCCTTTTTTCTTAGTGGCTTAAATCTGAAGATGCTATGATATGCTACACTGCTGTATCTTTCTAATTAAATGATGTTGTTACTTTTTTTTTTGGAATTTTTTAAGCATTTGAAATTCACATATATGTACCAGTAGTGGAATAAGAGTTAGATAAATATTTTTTTCTTACTTTTCACTTGTGTGTGTTTGAGTGTCTGCATACATATGCAAGTGTGTTCAAGATGTGGTTTACCTACAGCAATTGTTATCTCTCAGAAATGTCTATCAGAAAATAAAGAAGGGAATATACATAAGGTAGGAATTGGAAAAGCAGTGCTACAACACAAAAATAAGACAAAATAATATAGAAGATGTTATGGATGGAATTGTGTCTTCCAAAAATATGTGTCATAAATCCTAACGTCTATGCCTGTGGTCATAATCCCATTTAAGAATGGGTTGTGTTTGTTATGTTCATGAGACATGATTAGTGTAAGGTGTATCATGAGTCAGTCTCTTTTGAGATATAAAAGAAATTAAACAAACAAGTAGAGAAGCAGAGATGGGAAAAGAAAGAAACCAAGCCACAGGAAGATCGCCCAGGAGCAGAAGCTCGAGAGAGAAGGACCTTCTGCAGAGTTGCCAGAGAAACCATTCCCCTACAGCCAGCACCCTGAATTTGGGCTTCTAGATTGACTCGAGGGCACTGGGTTTTTACTGGGTTAGACCTGTAAGAAGGAGCCCTGGTGGTATAGTGTTTAGGAGCTTGCCAGCTAACCAAAAGGTTGGCAGTTCAAATCCATCAGCCACTCTATGGAAACCCTATGGGACAGTTCTCCTCTGTCTTCTAGGGTTTCATGATTCGGAACTGACCAGACCGTACCTAAAAACTGTGAGAAAATAATTTCCTGTTTGTTAAAGCCACACACTTGCGGTATTTCCATTATAGCAGCACTAGATAACAAAGACACAGGGTATAGGTCAATTCGACTTCATTAAAATTTTTAAAACTTCACTGAAATGGAAGGAAAAGTCAAATATATCAGCCAAGTCAAAGATGAATTCTACTTGAGAGAAAACATTTAAACGGTTATAATAACAAAACATGAATATGCAGAATATTGAAATAAAACATTCCAATCAATAAGAAAAAGAGAAAATAAATAATAATCCGTAGTGTGAGGGTGGGGAGATGGTTATAAATGAACAAAACTAATAAATGCTAAAATGCAAAATATAATACGTGAAAAGATGCTCACATTCACTGGCAATTAGGAAATACTTTTATTATATAATGGCATCCCATTTCAAGTCTAATAGGTTGATATAGATTTTTGAAAATCTGAGAGTTTAATAATGTTAGCATAGAAATAGATTAAAAATAGATTCATGTACTGTTGGTAAAATTTTAAAATAAGAGTAAAATCAAACTTTAGCCTTCTTTACAAATTATCACTATGTACCTTAAGGAGATTCTTGTTGAGATCCAAAAGGAAGCATGTAGGAGTATATTTGTTATAGCATTCTTTGACATAGAAAAAATAAAAAAAAACTATAAATATAAGTACATGGGTAATTTCTTATAAAAGTAAACATTACTGATCTACCTTCCTTAGCATGTACAATTTCTGTAAAATCTTGAGGGAGAAAGATATTTATATCCCCCAAAATTTGATAAAAATATTAAATAATATCTTTATACATCTATATGCACATATCTGTGTGTGTTTACACTATATACATATAAACAACATAAATATGATATGTAAATATATAAATTACTGTAGAGAGTATTTACATATTTATATGCAATCCTTCAAAATTATACTCTCAGGGTTGAATTTTTTCTTAAGTTCTTTCAGCTTGAGAAATCCCAAGCATGTTCTTCCCTTTGGTTTTCTCACTGCAGGTCTTTGCACATTTCATTATAATACTTTACTTTGTCTTCCCGGGGCCCCACTTTGAAATCTTCTGTTCAGCTCTTTTACTTCATTATTTCTTCCTCTTGCTTTAGCTAATCTAAGTTCAAGGGTAAGTTTCAGAGTCTCTTCTGACATCCATCTTTGTCTTTTCCTTCTTTGCTGTCTTTTTAATGACTTTTTGGTTTCTTTGGAGGCCTAGTGGTACAGTAGTTAATAGCTCAGCTGCTAACCAAGCAGTCAGCAATTTGAATCCACCAGCTGCTCCTTGGAAAAACTGTGGGGCAGTTCTACTCTATTAAAGTTTGCTATGAGCTGGAATTGACTGAACAGCAACGGATTTGTTTTTTTTCTGCTTTCATCATGTATGACGTCTTTTGTCATCCCACGGCTTGTCTGGTCTTCAGTCATTAGTGTTCAATGTATTATATCTATTCTTGGCATGATCTCCAAATTCAGGTGGGATATACTCAAGGTCGTATTTTGGTTCTTGTGGACTTATTTTAATTTTCTTCAATTTTAACTTAAACTTGCATAGGAATCATTGAGTGTCTTCACTGTCAGCCCCTGGCCTTGTTCTGACTGATGATATTGAGCTTTTCCGTGGCCTTCTTCCACAGATGTAGTTAATTTGATGCTTGTGCTTTCCAACCAGTGAGGTCCATACATATAGTCACTATTTATGTTGTTGAAAAAGATATTTGCAATGAAGAAGTTGTTGGTCTTGCAAAATTCTGTCATGCAATTTCCAGAGCCATTTCTGTCACCAAGACCATATTTACCAAGTACAGATCCTCCTTCTTTGTTTCCAACTTTGGCATTCCATTCACCAGTAATTATCAATGTATCTTGAATGCATATTTGATCAATTTCAGACTGCAGAAATTGGTAAGTATCTTCAGTTTCCTCATCTTTGATATTAGTGGTTTGTGGGAAAATTTGAGTAATAGCCTTATTAACTGGTCCTCTTTGTAGGCATATGGATAATATACTGTCACTGACAGTATTGCACTTCAGGATAGATATCAAAACGTTCCTTTTGAGGATGAATGCAACGCCGCTTCAATTTGTACATTCCCAGAATAGTAGACCATGATTGTCTGATTCAAAATGGCAAATACCAGTCCATTTCAGATCACTTATGCCTAGGATATTAATCTTTATGCATTCCATTTCATTTTTTACAACTTTCAATTTTCCTAGACTCATACTTTGTACATTCTATTTTCCAATTATTAATGAAATTTTTGCAGCTGTTTCTTCTCATTTTGAGTCTTGTCATATCACCAAATGAAGGTCCTGAAAGCTTGACTCCATCTCTGTCATTAAGGTCAATTCTACTTTGAGGCAGCAGCTCTTCCCCAGTCGTGTTTAGAATGTCTTCCAACCTGAGGGGCTTATCTTCTGGCAGTATATTAGACAGCGTTCCACTGCTATCCACAGGTTTTCATGGGCCAATTTCTTCAGAAGTAGACCACCAGGTGCTTCTTCCTAATCTTAGTCTGGAAGTTCAGCTGAAACCTGTAGACCATGGATGACCCTACCTGTATTTGAAATACATGTGACATAGCTTCCAGCATCACAGCAACACACAAGCCACCACAGTAGGACAAAATGACAGATGGGTTGTGCATCTGTGTAAGAATTACTATAAATTTGTTATTCTTCTCGGGTAATAAGAACCCAAAAAGATATGTTATGATTTTTTAAAGTTCTGATATTAATACAGGTTATATTTTGTCTCTACACTGGGGTATGAAAGATGATAATAGATTTTCATTAATTATAAAACTGATTAACGAATTTTCATAAATAAAGATTGCATAAAGGTATTCCTTCTTGTTTAGCAATAAGACAAAATACTCTTTTAAAAGCAATAGACCATTATGTATTCATTGCAATCGAATACGGGAAGTATTTGTACATTTACAGGGTGTGTATAGGATGGAGTCTTTGTTTGCTGGCCTTATATGTGTACATAAACTAGGGATTTTGAGGCTAACTTTCTTTGTATACATATATGAGTTTGTGTGTGTTTTTTTTTAATGTGTCAGTCTGTGAAGGTGTATATCTTGGTTATGGACATATATGTATGTACCTATGCAAATATGTCCATTAATTTTCATTTTTTAAATCAAATCATTTTCGGATAATGAATCATAATCTTTCTTAGGATATCACTGTGGTCCTTGTCCAAAGGTCTGCTTTATGTATTCGGACAATTGTTATTACATTAGTATTGAAAGAAAAATATGGGATGAGAGCTGGGTGGACGGTGCTTCTAAGAAATCTAATCTATTTTACATAGATTATGAAGACATGGTAAGATTTTTAAATTATTTCAACATTTCCTTGAAGGCTTATTTCAGTCAATATTATGTTTGTAGTATTCATGCATATTTTAACACATAGTTGTAGTTTATTTTCAAGACTTAGATTTTACAATGTTTTATTTATATATTATGCTATTAATGCTCATTTGCTTATTTTCAGTATTTACTTCTCATGAAAAACAATACTTCTATAAATGCTTTTCTCCTAAAATGAACATCTTTTTTTAAATTTTATTATACATAAATAACTATATATAGTTGCACAGACTGATCAGAAAGTGAGTAAAACCCATTGCTGTTGAGTCAATTCTGACTAATTATGACCCCAGAACTGCCCCATATGTTTTCTAAGACTGTTAATCTTTGTGGAAGCAGACGGCCACATCTTTTTCCCTCAAAGTGCACTTTGCAGCTGTTGGGTGGAGTGTTCTATGTATGTCTATGAGGTCCAGTTGGCTGATTGTGCCCTTTAGCTCTTCTGTATCTTTGTTGAGTTTCTTTCTAGATATTCTGTCCTTTACCGAGAGTGGTGTGTTGAAGTCTCCAACTATTATGGTGGAACTATCAATTTCTCTTTTCGGTGCTATTAGAGTTTATTTTATGTAATTTGGAGCCCTGTCATTGGGTATGTAGGTGTTTTTGTGGTTAAGCCTTTATGGTTAAGTCCCTTTAATCATTGTATTTTGCCTTTTTTTGTCTATTAGGGTGGATTTTGTTTTAATGTCTATTTTAACTGAGATTAGTGTTTCCAATCCTGCTCTTTTATGGTAGTTATTTGCTTGATATATTTTTTCCATCCTTTTATTTTTAATAAATTTACACCTCTGTTCCTAAGGTGTGTCTCTTGTAGACAGCGTATTGGTAGATCCTGTTTTATAATCCATTCTGTCACTCTCTCCCTTTATGAGTGCTTTTAGGGCATTCACATTCAGTGTAATTCTTGTGTGAGTTTATTGCTGTCATCTTGTAATGCTTTTTTTGTGATGCCTACGTTTTCCTTGTTCCCCTTACTGTCCTGTGCCGAATTCCTTTTGTTTGTGGATTTCTTTTGTTTTTGTAGATTTTGTTTTTATTGAGATTTTATATTTTTCTTCATTTGATGAGTAGGTTTGTTAACTTTCTTTGTGTTTACCCTGAAATTTACCCTTATCTTCCTAGGTTTGAACCTGTTTATTATTACCGGTTGCCCCTTGCCTTCCTCTCTAAACCTACACCATTTATGTCCTCTTTTACTGTTCTGACATTGTTGTTATTTACAGATTAACCTCTCTGGTTTCCTGTTGTAATTCTTTTCCTAGGTTGGTATCTGGATGGTACTAGCTTGCATCCTAGATTGAGGCTGTGATCTGATGTTGTTTGCTCTCAGGCTAAAGGACACCTTTTAATAATTGTTGTAAGCTCGGTTTGGTTTTTACAGATTCCCTTAATATATGTTTATCTGGAAATGTCCTAATTTCACCATCATATTTAAATGAGAGTTTTGCAATGTATATTATTCTTGGATGGCAATTTTTTTCTTTCAAGGTTTTATATATGTCTTCCATTACATTCTTGCCTGCATGTTTTCTGTTGAATAATCAGAGCTTAGTCTTCTTGTTTCTCCTCTGTATGTGACTTTTTGTTTTTCTCATGCTGCTCTTAGGAATTTTTCTTTGTTTTGATTTTAGCTAGTGTCTTAGTCATCTACTGCTGGTATAATAGAAATACTAGAACTGAATAGCTTTAACAAAGAAATTCATTCTCTCACAGTCTACTAGGCTGTAAATCCAAATTCAGGCTGACATCTCCAGCGGAAGGCTTTCTCTCTGTGACAGCTCTGGAGGAAAGTCCTTGTCATCAGTCTCCCCTTGGTCTGGGAACATCTCAGGAATGTCAGGTCCAAAGGATGCACTCTGCTCTTAGCACTGCTTTCTTGGTGGTATGTGGTTTCTTTGTCTGTCTGCTCATTTCTCTCTTTAATATCTCAAAAAAGATTGGCTTAAGACACCATCTAACCTTCTAAATCTCATCAATATGACTGCCACTAATCCATCTTATTATATCATAGTGATAGGATTTACAACACAGAGGGAAATCACATCAGAAGGTAAACTGGTAGACAATCATAGAGTCAAATGAGGGAATCATGACCTAGCCAATTTGACGGATATTTTGAGGGGGCACAATTCAATCCATGACAGTGAGTGTGATTATGATATGCCTTCGTCATTTTCTTTTCAGGTCTATCCTATATGCAGTTCTTTGAGCTTCTTGGATGGTCAGCTTTTCATCTTCCAATATATTAAGGAAGTTTTCTGTAATTAATTTTTCAGTGATCCTCTCTGTCTTTTCTGTTCACTTCCCCTGTTCTGGAATGCCAATCGCTTGAAAAATTTTTGCTTTTGATTGTATCCCACATAATTCTCAGGTTTTCTACATTTTTCTTTGTTCTTTTTACTGATTTTTTTCTCAAACAGAGCAGTATCCAATTGTACGTCTTCAATTCCACTGTTCCTGTCTTCCGTCATTTCAATCCTGCACCTCAGCACTTCTATGACACTTTCCAGTTCTGAAATCTTGTTGTTTATCTTTTGAATCTCTAATTGTTGTTTTTCTGTGATTTCTAGTTGTGATTTTATTTTGGCAATTTGTTCCTGTATCATTTTCCTAAATCCTCCTTTTATTTTTGTCTGTATTTTCCATGAATCTGCCTGCTTTTTCCATCAATTTGTCTATTTTTTTTTTCTCATTTTTTCTGCTTTTTGCTTCAACTCCAGGATAGCTCTGAATATTAGAGATTTGGATTCCCTGTCAGGTAGTTCTAGTGCCTTTTCTTGTACTGGAAAATCATCTACTGCTTTATTTTGGGCACCTACTGGAACCAACCTGTCCTGTTTTTTAAAATATATTTTGATATTGTCTGCTGTCATAGGAACATTCAGTAGTTATTTTCTTCACTTTTTGATTGTAGATCTGTTTGTTTCATCCTGTTCTTTTGTTTTATTTGGTTATGTCTGAGCAGGCAAGGTGTGCGATCCTTGATGTTTACTTGCCTGGGGTCATGATACTTTTCATCTCCTTGTCCAATGGGTAGGGCCAGTCATTCAGCTATGGTGCAGCAGGCCAGGTCCAGCTGAAGGGGAAGGGCTAAGATGGATTGTTTGTAGCTGGCTGGGTCTGTTGGGAATCAGTGCTGGCCAGACTCTGGTAGGCTGTGTGTGTGTTGCTCAGGGGAATGATGTTCAATGCATATTGCAGATAGGTAGGAAAGAGGGGAGAGGTTTCAATGTGCGGAGTTAATATAGGTCTGGAAAAGGGAGAGAGAGGAGAGAGAAACAGGACCCAAAAACAAACAAGACTGCTAAGTGAGCTTGCCGATGGAGTGGAGAGATGAGAAACTGATGCATTAAGAAAAACAAAAAGAAAAAAAGGGGGGGGAATAACTAGATAAAAATTTGGAAGAAAAAAGTCCCCAGGGGTCCCACCAGTGTGGTTTTAAAAACTGGAAGCAGCTCCCAAGCTGAGCAATATAGCTGAGGAGGTATAGATGTCACAGAGCACCAGGTATTTAGGAGACAGGAAAAGAAGGTAGGTATAGAGAGACAACAACTGGGAAATGAAGAAAGAGAGAAAGGTAGAAAGAGGAAATAAAAGAAAAATAATGAAAAAA
This sequence comes from Elephas maximus indicus, assembly GCF_024166365.1. Classification (NCBI taxonomy): domain Eukaryota; kingdom Metazoa; phylum Chordata; class Mammalia; order Proboscidea; family Elephantidae; genus Elephas; species Elephas maximus. The sequence continues at coordinate 69,069,338 of NC_064822.1, read as the reverse complement.
AAATGTCCTCAGGGATCCCACTTACCCAGCTGTGCAGAATGGGGGAGTGGCTTCTAAGCCATGCAGTGCAGCTGGGCTAGAAGGGGCTTATACACCATGAAAAGAAAACAAAAAAACAGAATAGAGCAAAAACAAAAAGGAGAAAAAAAAAAAAAAACAACCTGGGATCCCACCAGCATGGTATTGCGGGCTGGGAAGTGAGTGGTACTTCTCAGCCTTTCAAGAAGAAGCAAAGATGGCACACAGAGCCAAGGGTTTTTGAGAAAGGAGGAGGATGTGGTGGGAGGCATTAAAGGAACCAAAGAAATGGAAAAAAGCAACATCAGAAATAGACAAATGGCATTCTTGGAGCCATGCAGTATGGACGGGGTGAACCCAAGTGGCCAGGGATTGAAGTAGGTGCCTCCAGGTCAGGGACTGTGGCTGGCAAGAAGCAGAAGAGTTTGGAGGGGATAGAAAAGTGGGGTTTAGAAAGTGTATATCGTGGTTACAGGGTGCTGTTTCCCCTTAGTCCCTGTCCACTGATCTAGGATGTGGGTGGGGCAAATCCAAGTGACACGGACACTGTACTTCCCTGCCAGCTGAGCCAATGCTGCCAGCTAGGACACATGGAAGTAGAGCAGCTGGAGAGGATTGAGGTGGGAAAGCATGTGTTGTTGGTTACCGGGTGCTCTGTCTCTTGCTGGAAGCTCCATGAAGCTGCTTTCTCGTGCTCCCATCTGCTGATCTCTGACAGGAGTCCAAGATGGTGAATCCGTGCTGCGTTAGCTGGTAAGGGACCTCTGAACATATCTCTCTTCACTCGCCTTCTCTGTCAGTTTCTTATTCCATTTGGTGCATGGCTGAGCCCTTTATCCCTTCATTTCACACTTCAGATTCAAGGACTGATATTTGTCTCTGTTTGCTTAGTTTTTCTGGTCTTTGGAGTGGACAGAAGTCATGGTGCTTCTGTCTATGGCTACATGTTGGCCAAGAGTCCTTAAGGATACATGCATTTTAAGGAAAGTTAATGACATTTATTGCATGTTATATATGTACCTGCCACCCAGCTGTCAATTTGTCACATTGTGGTGGCCTGTTTGTTGCTATAATGCTGGAAGCTATGTCACTCATATTTCAAATACCAGCAGGGTCACCCATGGTGGACACTTTTCAGTGGGACTTCCAGAATAAGATATATTATGAAGAAAGGCCTGATGATCTATTTATGAAAATTAGCCAATACGAAACTTATGGATCGCAACAGACTACTGTCCAACTAGCTTGCTTTGGACAAATCATCAGGTGGGATCCATTGCTAAAGGAGAATGTGTTTGGTGAAGCAGAGGCCTAGTAAGGACAAGGGAGACCTCAGTAAGATGGATTGGTATAGTGGCTACAACAATGAACTCAAACAGGCCAGCAACCCTGAAAATAATGCAGGATTGGGGAAAGTTTTGTTCTATACATAAGGTTGCCATGAGTCTCATCCTTAAAATCGTTGTTATGCTTGAGCTCATTGTTGCAGCCACTGTGTCAGTCCATCTCATTGAGGGTCTTCCACTTTTCCACTGACCATTTACTCTGCCAAACATGATGTCCTTCTCCAGGGACTGATTCCTCCTGACAACATGTCCAAAGTATGTAAGATGCAGTCTTGCCATCCTTGCTTCTAAGGAGCATTCTGATTGTACTTCTAAGACAGATTTGTTCATTCTTTTGGCAGTCCATGGTATACTCAATATTCTTCGCCAACACCACAATTCAAAGCCGTCAATTCTTCTTCAGTCTTCCTTATTCATTGTCCAGCTTTCACATGCATATGATGTGAGTGAAAATACCATGGCTTGGGTCAGGCGTACCTTAGTCTTCAAGGTGACATCTTTGCTCTTCAACACTTTGAAGAGCTCCTTTGCAGCAGATTTACCCAACCAATGTGTCTTTTGATTTCTTGACTGCTGCTTCCATGGCTGTTGATTGTGTATCCAAGTAAAATGAAACCCTTGACAATTTCAATCTTTTCTCCATTTATCATGATGTTGCTCATTGGGCCACTTGTGAGGATTTTTGTTTATGTTGAGGTGCAATTCATATTGAAGGCAGTAGTCTTTGATCTTCATTAGTAAGTGCTTCAAGTCCTCTTCACTTTCAGCAAGCAAGGTTGTGTCTTCCGCATTATGCAGGTCGTTAAAGAGCCTTCCTCCAATCCTGATGCCCCTTTCTTCTTCAGATAGTCCAGGTTCTCAGATTATTTGCTCAGCATACAGATTGAATAGGTATGGTGAAAGAATACAACCCTGACACACACCTTTCCTGACTTTAAACCAATCAGTACCCCCTTGTTCTGTCCAAACAACTGCTTCTTGATCTGTGTAAAGGTTGATCATGAGCACAATTAAGTGTTCTGGAATTCCCTTTCTTCCCAATGTTATCCATAATTTGTTATGATCCACACAGTCAAATGCCTTTGCAGAGTCAATAAAACACAAGTAAACATCCTTCTGATATTCTCTGCTTTCAGGCAGGATCCATCTAACATCAGCAATGATATCCTTGGTTCCACGTCCTCTTCTGAAACCAGCCTGAAATTCTTTTAGTTCCCTGCCAATGTACTGCTTCAGCTGTTTTTGAAAGATCTTCATCAAAATTTTGCTTGTGTGTGATATTAATGATATTGTTCTATAATTTCCAAATTCTGTTGGATCACCTTTCTTGGGAATAGGCATAAATATGGATCTCTTCCAGTCAGTTGGCCAGGAAGATGTCTTCCATATTTCTTGGTGTAGACAAGTGAGCACCTCCAGTGCTGCATCTGTTTGTTGAAACATCTCAGTTGATATTCCATCAGTTCCTGGAGCCATGTTTTTTGCCAATGCCTTCAGAGCAGCTAGGACTTCTAACTTCAGCACTATTATTTCCTGATCATATGCCACCTCTTCAAATGTTTGCACATTGACTAATTCTTTTTGGTATAATGACTCTGTGTATTCCTTCCATCTTCTTTTGATGCTTCCTGAATCGTTTAATATTTTTCCCATGGAATCCTTCACTATTGCAACTCGAGGCTTGAATTGTTTCTTCAGTCCTTTCAGCTTGAGAAATGCGGAGCATGTTCTTCCCTCTGGTTTTCCATCTCCAGCTCTTTGCAGACGTTGTTATAATACATTTCTTTGAACTTTTCAAGATCTATCCTGAAGTACAACGCTGTCAGTGATAGGATAATATCCATACACCTACAAGGAAGAGCAGTTAATACTACTATTATTCAAATTTATGCACCAACCACTAAGGCCAAAGATGAAGAAATGGAAGACTTTTATCAGCTGTTGCAGTCTGAAATCGAGTGAATATGCAATTAAGATGCATTGACAATTACTGGCAATTGGAATGCAAAACTTGGAAAAAAGAAGAAGGGTCAGAAGTTGGAAAATATGGCCTTGGTGATAGAAACAATGGCAGACATCGAATGATAGAATTTTGCAAGACCAACTACTTCATTGCAAATGCCTTCTTTCACCAACATAAACGGTGACTATTTTTTTTTTATACACATGGACCTCTCCAGATGGAACACACAGAAATCAAATTGAGTACATCTGTGGAAAGAGACTATGGAGAAGCTCGATATCATCAGTCAGAACAAGGCCAGGGGCCGACTGCAGAACGGACCATCAATTGCTCATATGCAAGTGCAAGCTGAAACTGAAGAAAATCAGAGCATGTGCACGAGAGCCAAAATATGACCTTGAGTACATACCACTTGAATTTAGAGACCATCTTAAGAATAGATTTGTCCCATTGAACACTAGTGACCAAGGACCAGAGAAGTTGTGGAATGACATCAAGCACATCATACATGAAAAAGCAAGAGATCATTGAAAAGACAGGAAAGAAAGAAAAGAGCAAGATGAATGTCAGAGGAGACTCTGAAATTTGCTCTCCAATGCTGAGCAGCTAAAGCAAAAGGAAGAATTGATGAAGTAAAAGAACTGAACAGAAGATTTCAAAGGGCCTCTCGAGAAGATAAAGTAAAGTAGTATAATGACATGTTCAAAGAGCTGGAGATGGCAAACCTTAAATCATACCGAATGTTAAATGAAGACAATTACAAAGTCATACTTTTGCCTAATATGATACAACTAATATGTATACAACTGAAAACACTCTAGTCATATTTACATTTTATATTTTATAAATGAGGAAACAAATTATTTGGCTCATTTATATTAGGAAGGTGTACTCAGCAACTACACTCCCCATTTCTGCAATCGGTTCACATGGTCATAAATGGTATTTAGAACTACCTTCTACCACCAGCCATTTTGTATTCTCTTTATCCTCAACAAGCACCTCAGTTGGTCATGATACTTTGCCTTTTAGGGTGACCCAAACCTTCACTCCTGAAGGGTCTGGGCCATTAGTGCTCATGTTGGTTTCCACTGACTTTAATCACAGGTCATTGAAGCACTAAGAGATTGACTGTATTTCAGACACATTCGTCTTTACCTCCTTTTTGTAGTATCAATCAAGTTCTTCTTGGTAACCAGGATCAATCACACCTTCCAATACAGTAACTCCCTTCTTTGCCTGCTAATCCAGAGGCATGAGGAGCCCAAAGTGGCCGGGTGGCATGCTTAACTTCCAGTTCAATGGAATCTGTGGTGTGTCTTCTGATGGGAACGTTTCTGCTTTTGTAACTAATACCACTAGACCGAGGGAGCGTAGGGTCACAGGGAGAGAAGCAAAAATTTTACGTGTGGGTCACTAGGGGTAATAGTGAGTGGTGCCACTCCCATTTTCATTCCTTGATTCCTCGACCCATGAATCCTGGCTATGGGACCCAGCACCATATATAATACACTGATTTAGAGCTTATACAGCTTCCTGGAGAACATTTTCCCAACGTTGTTAAGGTATTGCAACCTAGCTGGCACTGTAATTGTGTCTTTATAAGGCCATTCCATCTTTCTTTCAAGCCAGCAGCTTCAGGATGATGGGGAACATGGTAAGACCAGTGAATTCCATGTGCATGGGCCCATTGCTGCACTTCATTTGCTGTGAAGTGAGTCTCTTGATCTGAGGCAATTCTGTGTGGGATACCATGATGGTGGATAAGGCATTCTGTGTGTCCACAGAAGTATTGCATGCTGGGAAGGCAAAGTCATATCCATAGCAAGTGTCTATTCCAGTTACAACGAAATGCTGCCCTTTCCATGATGGAAGCAGTCCAGCGTAAGCAAACTGCCAACAGGTTGCTGGCTAATTACCTCAGTGAATAGTGCCATAAGAAGGACTTAGTGTTGGTCTCTGCTGTTGGCAGATTGGGCAGTCAGCCGTGGCTATAACCAAGTTGGCCTTGATAGGTGGAAGCGCATGTTGCTAAGCCCATGCATAAGCTCCATCCTTGCCACCATGGCCACTTAGTGCATGAGCTAAATTAGGCAATGATAGGAGTGGCTGGAGAAGGAGGCTGACTAGTATCCATACAACATATTATCCTATTCATGGTATTGTTAAAATTCTCTACTGCTGAGGCCACCGTTGGTGATCATTCACATTGGACACAAATATATTCATGTTTTCTGCATAATCAGGGAAGAGATAGATCCACTTACCTCTCCCCCAGACCTCCCCTACCAGTTTTCTGTCTTGCTATGTTGAAAGAAAGCTCACCAAGGACAAAATTTTTCTCAAAATATACAACAGATCTACATATAGTTCTAATTATATACACCTTTTAGAAGAAAATATAGAATTAAATCTTTGTGACTATGTTGGGCACTGGTTTCTTAGATATTACATAAGAAGCTTAAATGCTAAAAGAAAAAATACATTGAATTTCATCAAAATTATTGCTTTATTGCTTCAGGAATACTTGTAGAACTGAAAGGACAACTGACAGGATGAGATAAAATATTTTCAAATCAGGGAAATGAAAAGGAAATTGTATCCAGACTATAAAAACTCAATAATAAAAGACTAATAGCTCAATGTAAACATGGGTTTTGAATAGGCATTTTTCAAAAAAGATATATAAATGGCTAATTAGTACATGAAAAGATGTTAAGCATCATTAATTATCAGAGAAATGCAAATCCAAACCAAAAGAAGATATCACTTCATACCTAACAAAAAGTCAACCCTATTGCTGTTGATATACAGTGACCCTAAAGTACAGAGTATAAGTGTCCCATACGGTTCTAAGGAGAGGCTGGTGGATTTGCACTGCTGACCTTTTGGTTAACATCTGGGCTCTCAACCACTGTGTTGCCAGGGCTCCTCATAGGTAACACCGAAACCAAAAACCAACCCATTATCGTCTAGTCAATTCCGACTCATAGTGACCCTGTAGAACAGAGTAGAATTGCCACATAGGATTTCCAAGGAGCGGCATCTCTGGGTGAGTTTGAACCTTCAACCTTTTGGCTAGTAGTCTAGTGCTTAACCTTTTACACTACCCAGGAAAAGCCTTTAGTATATGTAGGATTGTTCAATTTTCTATTTTTCGTACTTCATTTTGGTAATTTTCATTTTCTCAGAATTCTGTATTTCATACAGACATTAAAATATACTTATAATATTTTCTTATCTATTTAATATCTCTAAGAAACAAAATGGTGTTCCCATTTTTATTCCAGATATGTAATTTGTCCTTTCTCCACTTTTTTTCCTGGACAGTCTTATCCATGATTTATCAATTTTAATGTCTTTTCAATGAAAAAAATTGCCTTGTTGAGCCTCTCTATTGTAGTCTTTGTACTTTGTCATTTATTTCCACTTTTTATTATTTTCTTCCATCTACTGCATTTTGATATAATTTGCTTTTCAATTTCTATCTTTTTGGATGCGTGCTAAGGCAATTGACTTTATGCTTTCTTTTCTTCTAATGTATGTATATGGCAACCAATTTTATAAGAATTTTGATATGTTAATTTTTTATTATTCATATAAAAATTACGAATATGTACTGTGATCACTCTTTTGACCCATATGTAATTTATAAGATATAGTTGAATGAACAATCATGTAAGGATTTTCAAAATTTTATAGTTGATTTCTATTTTAAGTACACTGTGGTTAGAGAATTTGTTGTGATGCTGGAAAAGTTCTAAATCTGTGATTGAAATATAGTTTTGCAAAAGAGGAATGGAATTTTAAATTTCATTTGTTTTAATTGATTTAAATTTAAATTTGAGTGTCACATTTCAAGTTCCAACCTGTTAAAATGGGTAGGGACTACTGCATCAACAACACTATTCTATATATTTTAATATTTGTATTCTTTGAAATATGAATATATGGTGTGTTTTAGGAAAAGTTCTATGTGGACTTTAAAATTCTGTGAATCCTGTACTTGTGTGTATTGTGTCCATGTACGCGTAAGTGTTCTTAAATGTCTGGTTTAAATCCTTCTATGAGAGTTAATTGTAATTAGATACCTCTTTTTTAAAAATAATTCTTTAAAATTACTTTATAATTGTATTAGAAAGACATTTTTACTTGGAACTGAATTCTAACTTAGCCATCTCTTGTTGGATATTTGTTATTATTAGTTGCCTGACAGTTGATTCCAACTCAAGGTGACCTCATGCGTGCCCTACGGGGTTTTCATTACTGCAACATTTCAGAAGCAGATCACCTGGCCAGTCTTCCTTGGCAACTCTGAGTGGATTCGAACTGCCAACCATTTGTCTAGTAGCTTAGTGTTAACTGTTTGTGAAATCCAGGACTCCTCTTTGGACCCTGAGTTCTGCTATTATTGTAAAGTAGTCACAGATATCTATCTATTGAAAGATAGATATACACACACACAGTTCTGCTATTATTGTGAGTAGTCACAGATATCTATCTATTGATAGATAGATACATGCACACACATTTACATCATACAAAAAAATTCCAATTACTTCCATAATTTTGAGTAATTTTTACCATGACATTACAGTTTATGAGCATAGATTTTGTTAAGTGCAAATGCCCAAAGAATCAACCCACAGTATTACATATATCAAAGGACAAGATAGATAACATCATTTAACTGAAGACACCAAAAGTGAATGTCTGAGGAATAGTAAACATACTAACTTCAATTTAAAAAGAAAAGAGTAGTAAACTTTACATCATTTGGTATCATTGGGGAATACTTTCTTCTTTTTAATGATATAATGTGTGCGATAGGAAGAGAGATTATATAGTTTTTGAAAATAAAACAAAATATAATAAATACAAATAAATTCATTTCTAATACATATAAAAACATACATGCACATACACATAAAGGCATATAAGATTATTAATCTAGTTTATGATAATATAGTTGTTGTTGTTAGTTGCCATCAAGTTAATTCTGACTCATGGTGACCTGTGGGTTCAGAGTAGAATTGCTCCAGGGAGTTTTCAAGGCTGCAACCGTTCAGAAGCAGATTGCCAGACCTGTCTTCTGAGGTGCCTCTGGATGTAATATGTAGAAAAGAAGAATGCAATACCATAGTTTTGCCATTTATTCTAAAAGTTGGACTTAGACATCTAAGATAGTGTTAACATGGCCTCAGTTTTAATAGTTCGTGGTTCGATGGAAGCAAGCTAGCTGCATGCGTGGTCAAATCCTCTAAATGCAAAATCCTATAGAAGATGAGAATGATTTATCAAAAGCACTTTAAAAGGGCCAATCTACATGACACATTTAAAGGTCTACTTTGTCCTTTCAATAGGAGCTCAACATCTCCTATGTTCTGGAGGTGTGTGATGAGATAAAATGACTTCAAAATAGCCCAAGTGTGAGAATTTCCTGCTCAAACATTAAATAACACATTGATGAGCCATCTACCTTTTCGTCTCTTGCCTCACTCTGAGCCCTCACAGGAGAGTCTGTGAAGAGCACAGATATTCTTTGTGCTTTTATAGGATTTATGTCTTTAGATTTCCCCTTCTACTATCTAGCCATATTGGCCCCTGTAGGACATTAACGAGACCTTCCCACCAAAGGATGCGTGACTTTCTGATGGAGGGAAAGTATGTACCACTGCTCTCCTCTCTGTCTTCTAGCCCATCTCATTTAGTGGGAGGTCATAATTGCTGTGCATGATTCACTGAGGTTCTATTAATGTACAATAGAATCTCTGTAGAACATAGGAGTCAGAGTATAAAGTAAGCCAAATATGAAATATGTTGGAGAATTTCTTAATTTATTCAGAATATTACAGGTCGAGTATTAGTAAAGTGTACACACACACACACACACACACATTTAAGTTTGTTAATCAATATAATTTAAATTGAAATCCCCTAAGCATCATGACAAAGAACAATTAATTTTGGATTTTATAATTGGTTCAATGAGTGTCTTTGTGTATAATAGTGTAATATTTTATGTTTAGCCCAGTGTTTACAGCTAGCTTCTTAAAAAAAAAAAACATATTAATTGAATGATGCAAGGCCAAACATAATTCCTCTTTCACTTACTTAGATTATATACACACAGCTTTACTTTTTTCAAAAAAGGATGCTGTAGCTTCCATGAAATCCTAATCTAAAGATAGTAATAAATATCAAAAGACTTCAATTAATTGAAAAAAACGCTGGGAAAAAACCCACACTGTTATAAGAGAATGCTGTCTAATGAGTTAGTTTTGGAATTTCTACCTGATATGAATCAGGAGCAATAACAAGAAACTGCAGCTGAAATAATAATCCAAACATTCATTATCTATTCAGAGCTGACAATTGCTAGGTTGAGAATTATGTAGTTATATGGATTACATTTTATATATTAGTATTTTTTATTCCCATTTTAGATTAGAAAATTAAATTACTAGACATTAAGTACCTTAATAACGGTCACACATTATAAGTTTCAAAACCAGAATTCAGTTTTTGATCTTGCTGACTCCAGAGTCCAATGGGGAAATTATTAAGATACATTACTGAATTATAGTAATTACACAAGTGAAGGAACCCATACGGACTGTGACAACCACATGATCTTTTATTGACGCTTGAACCAACCAACAGTATGCACTTTTATTTATCAATTTGTGGTCTCATATTTTGGCGATTCAATCAATTGCCAAAAATTTTTGTATAAGAAATATATTTTTAAGTTGTTTAAAATGGTGTTTCCAATATTCTTTAGGTTGTTGATAAGTTCATCGTGTCATGTAGTTATTCTGACATATATTTTCTTAAATATGCAGTGATATCTCAGAACTCTCCACCACTGATTAATAAGAAAGAGATCACGTAATAGCACTTCATCTCCTTCTAATAAATAAACATAAGTCACTAAACGAATGTAATTGAGCTCAATAAATTCTTATATGTGCTAACTTTGCAATTCTCACTTCTTTGGAGCACTCTGTCTTTCACCATTATTGTATTACAAAATTGTCATAAAGTGATGCATCTTTTTTTTAACAGATCAATAATTTAATTTTTAACCCAGGTATTATAATTGTTTAAAATATTTCTGTGGAATATGACTTTTAATAAGTAAGGATATTCCTATTTATGAACTTCTTTATTCTTCAATGGAAACCATGGTTAAGAGTTATGGCTGCTAACCAGAATGTCAGCAGTTCGACTTATTCTACCATAAGACATTTTTGTAAGGCATTACATAAATTAGAACCAAAACTTTAGGTTCCTGGCTGCAAAGTGAGCACCGATACTTACCCTCCCTCCCCACCTAGTTTGATCTTGCCATATATGCAGCACATAGTCCCTCCCTAAACACAGTTTCTCATAGAGCACAGACCTTGACACCCCTCAGCTGCAGAGATGAATAATCAAACAGTAACCTACTCAGAACTGAATCTGGCCAAGAACCCAAAAAAGGCAGCAAATCAAACCCAAGGACACTGATAGCTCCATTTCAATCACTGAGCAGGAGATAACTTATGTGGAATTAAACCTTCATAGTGCTTCCCAGGATCTTCAGAAGAAGGACAAGAGTTTCCACTGCAAGGGTAAATCATTTAATCAGTTCTCAATATAACTGCACTAGGATGTTTTTTTTTTTTAGGATGTGTAGTTCTAGTGCAGAGATGTGGGGAAAGAGTGAAGATGAAGACATGGAGCAAGGTTAGTCAGATGAAGGGGGTAGGCTCCCTATTTTTCATTTGTGAGTGTCTGACTTGAAATACAGATAATCGTATTCTACCATGAAATCTGCAGATTAATTCTATTCAGGCAGTGTTAAAATTTGTAACCTTTGATAAACAACTCATGGACTATTATCTTACTGAAAATGCAACGGTATATTCTGAGAGAAAAATTACAATGGAGAATGTGGTTTCCATGCCCAGTATTTATGTATATGATTCCCTGTGCACGTGGGTTCTCTTGTATATAAACATTCTAAACTTTGGCTCCATCTGTCCTTTCGCAGTGTTTCGATTTCTCTCTCTGTATGTCTCCCATTTCCTCCAGGGAAGCTCATTGCTGGGATCCTGGGAATCATCTGCACTGACTGATGGCCAGTGTAATAACTGTGGCAGTCATAGTTGTTACTCCTTGTAACTTTTTAAAAGTTTATAAGGGAATATTCCCTTTAAAGGTTTGAAAGTGCCTCTGTGTATTTCATAATATTATGGAATAGAACTCTCATTTTAACATATGCATTTATGTGATATACTTGCCAAGCTTTTTAATCTTAGTAAATAATGCTTCATCAATGTGACCTAAATGTGGAAAAGTTACTCTGAATTTTTCAAATGCATGAATAACAGAATGATTGTAGAGACTATATGTTTTTAATTCTAAATGTGTGTATTCTAAATGTGTTTAAACAAACAAACAAACAAACAAACAAAAAAACCAGTGCCCTCGAGTTGATTCCGATTGATAGCGACCCTATGGGATGGAGTAGAACTGCCCGATAGAGTTTCCAAGGAGCACCTGGCAGATTCGAACTGCCGACCCTTTGGTTAGCAGCCATAGCACTTAACCACTATGGCACCAGGGTTTCCGAATATGTGTATGTGTATATATATACATGTGTGTGTTTTGGTCACATCTCAAAGACTTACATTGATAGGCTGAAAATACTTATTGAGAAATACAAATTAATATTTTCAGGTAGTTAAATCAAATACTGTAAGAGGTGGTGAAATTTCTCCACTAGGCTGTCCAAATATTTTTTCCAAAAACCTTCATAACTTTATTAATTTTTGTTGATAAAATAATTTTAATATACATTATTATTATTTTAAACGATATCCACATTTCAAACTAGGATACTAAGATTATTATCATTTATTACAGAAATATTAATCCCCTTAATAATTACTGCAGCCTTTCTAGCTATTGGAATGCTGGAAGTGAACGGAACCCAGAAAGGTAAGTAATAATTTTAAAAGTTCTGATATAAACCAAAAGGAAACCTGTTGTCGTTGAATTGAGTCCGACTCATAGGGACCCTACAGGACAGAGTAGAACTGCCCGCATAGGGTTCCCAGGGAGTGGCTGGTGAATTTGAACTGCTGGCCTTTCAGTTAGCAGCCAAGCTCTCAAACACTGCACCACCAGGGCTGATAGATTGAGATTATATTTTGTCTCTATTTTAGCTCATGATGAAGTAATAACAGATTTTTTAAACCTTAAAAAATATACCAATAAATTTTCATATACAAAGGTCATGTGAGGAAATCCTTTTTGTTCAAAAATTAGAAGAAATATTGTTTAAAGATCACTATACCCTTCTTTTAACAATTGCCTCAAATTTCCTTCTGCTTCTATAAAGATTAAACCAAACCAAAAAATCCCATTGTGGTCGAGTGAGTTCCAACTCATAGTTATCCTATAGGACAGAGTAGAACTGCCCCATAGAGTTTCCAAGGAGTGGCTGGTGAATTTGAACTGCGGACCTTTTGGTTAGCAGATGAGCTCTTAACCACTGTACCACCAGGGCTTCGCATAGAAAATCCCTGTGAGAAAGTTCTACTGTGTCTCATAGGGTTGTTATGAGCTGAAAATCGACTTGATAGCACCTAACAACCACAACAGCATAATGTGATAAGAAATAAATAACTTTACTATTCTAATAAAGTAGTTTTGTTCTGTGATTTTCAGGACATGTATAGGATAGATATTTCAATTTTTTGGTTTTTAATGGTACATAAATTAGAGGATGGGAGGCTGACCCTTTCTGTGTGTGTGCATGTTTTTTCATATGTGTAAGTGTATGTAAGTGAATGAGATGGCATCTATAGGTTATGCAGATATGTGTTTATGCCTATGCAAATATGTCAACTAATTTATATTTTTTAATTCAAATTGTTTCTGGATAGTAATTCATATTCTTTTTTCAGCATCTTATTGTGGCCGTTGTCCGGAGGACTGGTTATCCTATTCCAACAATTGCTATTATGTTAGTAGTGATAAAAAAACCTGGACTGAGAGTCAGATGGCCTGTGCTTCTAAGAAATCTAATCTGACTACTATAGATAATGAAGAAGAAATGGTAAGATTTCAAATATTTGAAATATTTGATTAAAAGGTATAACATACAAAAAGAAATGTATACAAAATATATTTGAGTCAATGAAAAGTATCAAGAAACATTACTGACATGCCTTATGTACCCTATGCATCTTAAAGAATAAAGATTTGCCTACTTTGCAAACTGATGTAAATAGAATTATACTCTATGAAGTGTTTAGTGTCTTACATATTTCAGTTGATATTTTGTTTTTAGTACTCATGCATATTTTTGTCCATGTTGTTGTTAGTTGCCTTAGATTTGATTCTGATCCACGAAGACCTTACTTACAACAAAACAAAACATTGTCTGGTCCTGTGCCATCTTAATGTTCATCGGTATGTCTGAATCCATTGTGGTCCATTCATCTCATTGAATATTTCTCTAATTTTCATTAGCCCTCTTCTTTAGCAAACGAGATGTCCTTTTCTAGTAATTGGTCTTTCCTGATGACATGTCTGAAATAAACAAGCCAAAGTCTCATCATCCTTGCTTCTAAAGAGCATTCTGATTGTGTTTCTTCTAAGACTGATTTGTCCAAAATTGTGCTTTATTTTCAAGGCTATGCAGTAGTCCATTGTATGAATTGAAAATGCTTTATTTATATTTGATGCCATTAGTGTAAAAAATACCAAAAAAGGTTTATTTCCAGTTCTTGCTAATTTATGAAAAATAATGCTTCTATACATTTTTTTTCTGAAAGTAAACTTTCTTGTTTCTTTTAAACATAAAAAATGTAAATATGGAGGCGGGGCCAAGATGGCGGACTAGGTGGACGCTACTGCCGATCCCTCGTGCAACAAAGACTCGGAAAAACAAGTGAATCGATCACATACATAACAATCTACGAACTCTGAACAACAAGCACAGACTTAGAGACGGAAAACAAACAAATACAGGTAGACAGAGACCATTTTCAGAACTAGGAGCCAGCGTACCAGGCAGGTGACCTTCGGAGCCCGATCTGGGGCAGAGCCCAGGGGGGCAGACGGCACAGACAAGGGGCCCAGCCCTACCCCCCCGAACCCATCCTGGGAGAGAGTCTAGCTGGTTGGCGCGAGCGGCGTAGTGGCACAGCTGGAGGGAGAAGCACCCGGGAGGCAGTGACTGATCTTGGAGCGGGGAGAGCAGCGTCCCAGCCGGGGAGCCGTCCCGCCGGGAGTTTGGCGGGAAGCGGGCAGGATGCGAGGGGGGTGGTCAGCTATATTTCCCTAATGCGACCCCGGGGCGGGGCCCACAGTTCGCGAGTGTGGCACGACGCACCGGAGGGAGAAGTCAACTGGAGGAAGTGACAGGTCTTGGAGCGGAGAGAGCAGCGTCCCAGCCAGGGAGCCGTCCTGCTGGGATTTTGGCGAAACTGGGCGGGGCGTGAGGGCGGGGTCAAATTATATTCCCCTGAATTGACCCAGGGGGCGGGCCCACCTGGTTGTGTGGGTGACGCCCACCTAGTTTGCGCGAGCGGTGGCGCGCACCAGAGGGAGAAGTCCCCGGGAGGAAGTGACAGGTCTCGGAGTGGGGAGAGTAGCGTCCCAACCAGGGAGCCATCCCACCCGGATTTTGGCGGATGTGGGCGGAGCATGAACGTGGTGATCAGCTCTATATTCTGTGGTGCTACACTCCTAGCTCTCTGATCCCTCCCCCACCCTCCCCAGGTGGCTCCACTAACATCCGAGTACCTGGAGCCAGAGGAAGGATCCAGATAGGGATTTGACTGCATTTTTTTTAGCTGATTACCTGGAAAATCTAGTTTCCCAGTGATGGCTCAGAGACAGCAGTCCATATCAAACCACATAAAGAAACAGACTATGACAGCTTCTCCAACCCCCCAAACAAAAGAATCAAAATCTTTCCCAAATGAAGATACAATCCTGGAATTATCAGATACAGAATATAAAAAACTAATTTACAGAATGCTTAAAGGTATCACAAATGAAATTAGGATAACTGCATAAAAAGCCAAGGAACACACTGATAAAACTGTTGAAGAACTCAAAAAGATTATTCAAGAACATAGTGAAAAAATTAATAAGTTGCAAGAATCCATAGAGAGACAACATGTAGAAATCCAAAAGATTAACAATAAAAGTACAGAATTTGACAACAGAATAGAAAGTCAGAGGAGCAGACTCGAGTAATTAGAATGTAGGCTGGGACTTCTGGAGGACCAGGGAATCAACACCAACATAGCTGAAAAAAAATCAGATAAAAGAATTAAAAAAAAATGAAGAAACCCTAAGAATCATGTGGGACTCTATCAAGAAGGATAACTTGCGAGTGATTGGAGTCCCAGAACAGGGAGAGGGGACAGAAAACACAGAGAAAATAGTTGAAGAACTCCTGACACAAAACTTCCCTGACATCATGAAAGACGAAAGGATATCTATCCAAGATGCTCATCGAACCCCATTTAAGATTGATCCAAAAAGAAAAACACCAAGACATATTATCATCAAACTTGCCAAAACCAAAGACAAACAGAAAATTTGAAAAGCAGCCAGGGAGAAAAGAAAGGTTTCCTTCAAGGGAGAATCAATAAGAATAAGTTCAGACTACTCAGCAGAAACCATGCAGGCAAGAAGGGAATGGGACGAAGTATACAGAGCACTGAAGGAAAAAAACTGCCAACCAAGGATCATATATCCAGCGAAACTCTCTCTGAAATATGAAGGAGAAATTAAGATATTTACAGATAAACACAAGTTTAGAGAATTTGCAAAAACTAAACCAAGACTGCAAGAAATGCTAAAGGAGATTGTTTGGCCTGATGACCAATACTATCAGGTACCAGCACAATACAAGGTCACAAAACAGAATGCCCTGATATCAACACAACTCAAATAGGGAAAGCACAAAAACAAACAAATTAAGACTAATTCTAAAAAAAAAATAAATAAACAAAATAATACACATAACAGGAAATCATGGAAATCAATAGATAAACGATCACAATAATCAAAAAGAGGGACTAAATATAGGAGGCATTGAACTGCCAGATGGAGAGTGATACAAGGCGATATAGAAGGATACAAGGTAGGTTTTCACTTAGAAAAATAGGGGTAAATAATAAGGTAACCACAAAAAGGAAAATCAATTCCATAACTCAAGAAAAAAGCCAAGAAAAACGTAATGACTCAACAAACACAAAGTTAAACATTATGAAAATGAGAATCTCACAAGCTACTAAGAAAAATGTCTCAGCACAAAAAAGCATGTGGAAAAATGAAATGGCCAACAACACACGTGAAAAGGCATCAAAATGACAGCACTAAAAACTTATTTATCTATAATTACGCTGATGTAAATGGACTAAATGCACCAATAAAGAGACAGAGAGTCACGGACTGGATAAAGAAACACGAGCCATCTATATGCTGCCTACAAGAGACACACCTTAGACTTAGAGACACAAACAAACTAAAACTCAAAGGACGGAAAAAAATATATCAAGCAAACAATAAGCAAAAAAGAAGAGGAGTAGCAATATTAATTTCTGACAAAATAGACTTTAGACTTAAATCCGCCACAAAGGATAAAGAAGGACACTATATAATGATAAAACGGACAACTGATCAGGAAGACATAACCATATTAAATATTTACGCACCCAATGACAGGGCTGCAAGATACATAAATCAAATTTTAACAGAATTGAAAAGTGAGATAGAAACCTCCACATTTATAGTAGGAGACTTCAACACACCACTTTCAGAGAAGGACAGGACATCCAATAAGAAGCTCAATAGAGACACGGAAGACCTACTTACAACAATCAACCAACTTGACCTCATTGACTTATACAGAACTCTCCACCCAACTGCTCCAAATATACTTTTTTTTCTAGCGCACATGGAACATTCTCTAGAATAGACCACATATTAGGTCATAAAACAAATCTTTGCAGAATCCAAAACATCGAAATATTACAAAGCATCTTCTCAGACCACAAGGCAATGAAGCTAGAAATCAATAACAGAAAAACTAGGGAAAAGAAATCAAATACTTGGAAAATGAACAATACCCTCCTGAAAAAAGACTGGGTTATAGAAGACATCAAGGAGGGAATAAGGAAATTCTTAGAAAGCAACGAGAATGAAAATACTTCCTATCAAAACCTCTGGGACACAGCAAAAGCAGTGCTCAGAGGCCAATTTATATCGATAAATGCACACATACAAAAAGAAGAAAGAGCCAAAATCAGAGAACTGTCCCGACAACTTGAACAAATAGAAAGTGAGCAACAAAAGAACCCATCAGGCACCAGAAGAACACAAATAATAAAAATTAAAGCTGAACTAAATGAATTAGAGAACAGAAAAACAATTGAAGGAATTAACAAAGCCAAAAGCTGGTTCTTTGAAAAAATTAACAAAATTGATAAACCATTGGCTAGACCGACGAAAGAAATACAGAAAAGGAAACAAATAACCCAAATAAGAAACGAGAAGGACCACATCACAACAGAGCCAAATGAAATTATAAGAATCATTTCAGATTACTATGAAAAATTGTACTCTAACAAATTTGAAAACCTAGAAGAAATGGATAAATTCTTGGAACAATACTACCTACCTCAACTAACACATTCAGAAGTAGAACAACTAAATAGACCCATAACAAAAAAAGAGATTGAAACGGTAATCAAAAAACTTCCAACAAAAAAAGTCCTGGCCCAGACGGCTTCACTGCAGAGTTCTACCAAACCTTCAGAGAAGACTTAACACCATTACTATTGAAGGTATTTCAAAGCATAGAAAAAAGACGGAATACTACCCAACTCATTCTATGAAGCTACCATCTCCCTGATACCAAAACCAGGTAAAGATATTACAAAAAAGGAAAATTTTAGACCTATATCCCTCATGAACATAGATGCAAAAATCCTCAACAAAATTCTAGCCAATAGAATCCAACAACACATCAAAAAAATAATTCACCCTGATCAAGTGGGATTTATACCAGGTATGCAAGGCTGGTTTAATATCAGAAAAACCATTAATGTAATCCATCACATAAATAAAACAAAAGGTAAAAACCTCATGA
Organism: Elephas maximus indicus; assembly: GCF_024166365.1. Lineage (NCBI taxonomy): Eukaryota > Metazoa > Chordata > Mammalia > Proboscidea > Elephantidae > Elephas > Elephas maximus. The sequence goes on along the minus strand of NC_064822.1, from coordinate 69,050,842 downwards.
TCTTATCAATAGGGGCAGAAAAGGCATTTGACAAAGTTCAACACCCATTTATGATAAAAACTCTTACCAAAATAGGAATTGAAGGAAAATTCCTCAACATAATAAAGGGCATCTATGCAAAGCCAACAGCCAATATCACTCTAAATGGAGAGAACCTGAAAGCATTTCCCTTGAGAATGGGAACCAGACAAGGATGCCCTTTATCACCGCTCTTATTCAACATCGTACTTGAAGTCCTAGCCAGGGCAATTAAGCTAGACAAAGAAATAAAGGGCATCCAGATTGGTAAGGACGAAGTAAAGCTATCACTATTTGCAGATGATGTGATCATATACATGGAAAACCCTAAGGAATCCTCCAGAAAACTACTGAAACTAATAGAAAGAGTTTGGCAGAGTCTCAGGTTATAAAATAAAGATACAAAAATCACTTGGATTCCTCTACATCAACAAAAAGTACACCGAAGAGGAAATCACCAAATCAATACCATTCACAGTAGCCCCCAAGAATATAAAATACGTAGGAATAAATCTTACCAAGGATGTAAAAGACCTATACAAAGAAAACTATAAAACTCTGCTACAAGAAATTCAAAAGGACATACTTAAGTGCAAAAACATACCCTGCTCATGGATAGGAAGACTTAACATAGTAAAAATGCCTATTCTACCAAAAGCCATCTATACATATAATGCACTTCCAATCCAAATACCAATGTCATATTTTAAGGGGATAGAGAAACAAATCACTAATTTCATATGGAAGGGAAAGAACCCCCGGATAAGCAAAGCATTACTGAAAAAGAAGAAGAAATTGGGAGGCCTCACTCTACCTGATTTCAGAACCTATTATACAGCTACAGTAGTCAAAACAGCCTGGTACTGGTACAACAAGAGGCACATAGACCAATGGAACAGAATTGAGAACCCAGATATAAATCCATCCACGTATGAGCAGCTGATATTTGACAAAGGACCAGTGTCGGTCAATTGGGGAAATGATAGTCTTTTTAACAAATGGTGCTGGCATAACTGGATATCCATTTGCAAAAGAATGAAACAGGACCCATACCTCACACCATGCACAAAAACTAACTCCAAGTGGATCAAAGACCTAAACATAAAGACTAAAACGATAAAGATCATGGAAGAAAAAATAGGGACAACCCTAGGAGCCCTAATACAGGGCATAAACAGAATACAAAACATTACCAAAAATGATGAAGAGAAACCAGATAACTGGGAGCTTCTAAAAATCAAACACCTATGCTCATCTAAAGACTTCACCAAAAGAGTAAAAAGACCACCTACAGACTGGGAAAGAATATTCAGCTATGACATCTCAGACCAGTGCCTGATCTCTAAAATCTACATGATTCTGTCAAAACTCAACCACAAAAAGACAAACAACCCAATCAAGAAGTGGGCAAAGGATATGAACACACATTTCACTAAAGAAGATATTCAGACAGCCAACAGATACATGAGAAAATGCTCCCGATCATTAGCCATTAGAGAAATGCAAATTAAAACTACGATGAGATTCCACCTCACACCAACTAAAAAAAACACCAACTAGACTGGCATTAATCCAAAAAACACAAAATAATCAGTGTTGGAGAGGCTGCGGAGAGATTGGAACTCTCATACACTGCTGGTGGGATTGTAAAATGGTACAACCACTTTGGAAATCCATATGACGTTATCTTAAACAGTTAGAAATAGAACTACCTATACAACCCAGAAATCCCACTCCTCGGAATATACCCTAGAGATACAAGAGCCTTCACACAAACAGATATATGCACACCCATGTTTATGGCAGCTCTGTTTACAATAGCAAAAAGCTGGAAGCAACCAAGATGTCCATCAACGGATGAATGGGTAAATAAATTGTGGTATATTCACACAATGGAATACTACGCATCGATAAAGAACAGTGACGAATCTCTGAAACATTTCATAACATGGAGGAATCTGGAAGGCATTATGCTGAGTGAAATGAGTCAGTTGCAAAAGGACAAATATTGTATAAGACCACTATTATAAGATCTTGAGAAATAGAAAAAACGGAGAAGAACACATACTTTTGTGGTTACAAAGGGGGAAGGGAGGGAGGGAGGGAGAGGGCTTTTTATTGATCAATCTGTAGATAAGAACTGCTTTGGGTGAAGGGAAAGACAACACTCAATATAAGGAAGGTCAGCCTAATTGGACTGGATTAAAAGCAAAGAGGTTTCTGGGACAAAATGAAAGCTTCAAAGGTCAGCGGAGCAGGGGCTGGGGTCTGGGGAACTTGGTTTGAGGGGACTTCTAAGTCAATGGGCAAAATAATTCTATTATGAAAACATTCTGCATCCCACTTTGAATTGTGGCGCCTGGGGTCCTAAATGCCAACAAGCGGCCATCTAAGATACATCAATTGGTCTCAACCCACCTGGAGCAAAGGCAAAGGAAGAACACCAAGGTCACACGACAACTAAGAACCCAAGAGACAGAAAGGGCCACATGAACCAGAGACCTACATTATCCTGAGACCAGAAGAACTAGTTGGTGTCCGGCCACAATCGATGTCTGTCCTGTCAGGGAGCACAACAGACAACTTCTGATGGAGCAGGAGACCAATGGGATACAGACCCCAAATTCTCATGAAAAGACCATACCTAATGGTATGACTGCGACTAGAGGAATCCCAGAGACAATGCTCCCCAGAACTTCTGATGGCACAGGACAGGAACCATCCCCGAAGACAAATCATCAGGCATGAAAAGGACTGGTCAGTGGAGGGGGAGAGAGATGCTGATGAAGAGTGAGCTAATTAAATCAGGTGGACACTGGAGAGTGTGTTGGCAACTCTTGACTGGAGGGGGGATGGGAAGATAGAGAGAGAGGGAAGATGGCAAAATTGGCATGAAACGAGAGACTGAAAGGGATGACTCAATAGGGGGAGAGCAAGTGGGAGAAGGGAGTAAGATGTATGTAAACCTACATGTGACAGACTGATTGGAATGGTAAATGTTCACTTGAAGCTTAATAAAAATTAATTAAAAAAAATACAGTAAATAAAAAAATGTAAATATATCAACATTGTAAAGATTAATCACAAATTAATACACCTATGTAATTCCAAATCATGTCAAGAAATAGAAAATGCTAGTACCTTCCCCATTAGCTGTACCCCTGTGTCTGCTCTTACCAGTTCTCCTTCTTCTCAAAGCACTATGCTGAGTTTTTAAACTTTATAGAGATGGAATCATATAATGTACATTTTTGACTCTATCTCCTTTCACTCACATATGTTTGTGCAATTGATCCTTATCGTTGCAGTTTGTTCATTTCACTGCTCTGTTATGTAAGTAAACCCACCAAACCAAACAAAAAAACATAACAAGCTGCCATGGATTCGATTCTGACTCATGGAGACCCATGTGTTTACACTTCAAAGAGTTTTCCACAGGTATAACTTTTAGAAACAGGTTGGCAGACCTATCTTTCAAGGTGCCTCTGGGTGGAATTGAATCTCCAACCTTTCCGTTAGTGACTGAGTGCTTAGCCAGTTGTACCACCAGGAACTCCATTGTTACACGAATAAACATTTTAAAATCCATTCTATGGTGGATAGAAATTTAGCTATTAAGAAAACATTTAGCTACTATTTACCTATTATGAGTAATTATTCTCTAAATATCTTTCTGGTTGTCTTTTACCACATATTATCTGGATGCACAGGAATAAAATTGTAGGGTCATGCAGAGTTACAGGTATATGTACATGTCAGGATTTTTAAGTTATCCCAAAAGTTTGCTAGATCATAGGACACATACACATATTATCTAACAGTGTTTAACCTGCCCCTTGATCCACATCCTCATCAGAACTTACTACTATGAGAAATTTTAACAGTAGAAGTTTTGATTGTTACGATATTAATAGACATTTTCCATGCTATTGCTTGACTGAACACATTTAATGTGCTGTTAGCCACTAGAATATTCTTTTATGAAACGCCTATTCATGTCTTTTGTCCATATTTCCTCTGTGATTGTCAGTTGTGTTCTCCCAATATCTTCTTGACGTGTATTAGTTATGGTTTCTTTTTTGATTTTATAACTTTATAATAGTTTTATTTTTCTCCATGGCTTACATATTTAGTTCCATGTTGGAGTCTCTTAATGAATAGATTTATTAATATTAATATAGTCCGATTTCTCATTTATAGTGTTAGTGCATATGTTGCAGCTCTTTTAGTAACAGACCAAACTTCAATATATAATCTACTAAATTAATTTGAAGGTTTTATATTTTATCGTTTTTTTTTTAATTTTTTTCTGAAAATGCTTATTTACTATATTTAGATGTATTGTTAGGTGCTGTCGAGTTGATTCAACTCATAGAGACCTTATGCACAACAGAACGAAATATTGACAGGTCCTGTGCCATCCTCACAATATTTGTTATGCTTGAGTCCATTGTTGTAGGCATTGTGTGAATCCACCTCAGCGAGGGTGTTCCTCTTTTTCTCTGACCCCCTTGCTTACCAAGCATGATATCCTTCTCCAGGCACTGGTCCCTCCTGATAACATGTCCAAAGTATGTGAAACAAATTCTTGCCATCCTTGCTTCTAATGAGCATTCTGGCTGTACTTCTTCCAAGACAGATTTGTTTGTTCTTCTGACATCTGTGGTGTATTCAATATTCGTCTCCAACACCATATTCAAAGGCAATGATTCTACTTTGGTCTTCCTTATTCATTGTCAGAATTCACATGCATATGAGGCAATTGAAGACACCATGGCTTGAATCAAGGGCACCTTAGTCCTTAAAGTGACATGTTTGCTTTTTAACACTCTTTAAAAGGTCTTTTGCATGAGATTTGTCCAGTGCAACGAGTCCTTTGATTTCTTGACTGCTGCTTCCGTGTGCATTGACTGTGGATCCAACTCAATCTGTTATCTGTTTATCATGAGGTTACTTATTGGCCCAGTTATGATATATTCATCCAGATGTATGATCTATTGGAATTTAATTTTTGTGATGTTGATAGAAGTTTTTATTTTTCTACAACAGTATCTAATTGAGTTAGCATAATTTATAGTAAAAATGATCACTTATCCATTCCTCTCTGTGCCACCTTTGTCATAAATCAGGGATATTGATGTACATTTGTGTGTGTGTGGATATGTTCCTGGTCACTTCCAGGTTTCACTTTTCTATCTTTTCTTCTTGCATGAGTGTCACATGGATAAAATTACTAAAGTGTTCTATTAATTCTTTATATTCAGTACAGTAGTGTTCTCCTTCAAGATTTATCCCCTTCTTCTACCCTTAGCCCTTTAAATTTCTGTATAAATATTCTCAAAACACATGCTGTGTCTTTTTTTGTTATGTTGAATCGATAGATTAATTGTTGAAAATTGACATCTTAATAATGTAATATCTTAACCTGGTTTTATCTTCCATTTGTTTTCTTTTAATGCTGTTATGGTTTTGTGTACAAGTCTTGAAAGCTTTTTTGTTTGATTTGGCTCCAGTTATGTTTTATGTTTAATTTTCTGCTATTTCTAATTTATCACTCTGAAAATGATGTGTATCCAACACACTTTCTGAGCACACTTATTAATTCTAATAATTCACCTTTAAATTCCTTTTGACTTTCTACACACAAAATTTAATCATGTATGACATGTGTCAGTTTTATTCCTTCTGTTATGATTTATACCTAGCTTACTGTTTTTTGTTTATTATACTTGAAAGACTGCCCACTTCAAAAGAGAGGAAAAGAGGTGATATTGGACATCATAGTCTTATTCACCTATGTCAGAATAAGAGCTTTAATCATGTCATCATAGGGTATATATGTTGTTCGGTTTTTTTGAAGATAACTCTATCAGAATAAGGAAGTTTACTTTTTCTCCCTTTTAAAACCATTTCTCAAGGTATAAACCAAAAAAAAAAAAAAAACCAAACCCCTATAGGGTCGCTATGAGTCTCAAGGTATACTTGACATAAAATATAAACTGCACATATTTAAATCATGTAGTGTCTTAAATTTTGATATATGTATATACCTGTGAAACCATCACTTTTGGAGAATGAGTACAACTGTTACCCTCAAAAGTTTCATCATGTGTCTTTGTAGTCCCTTCTCCTACCCTTCACCAATCACCAATTATAGACAACCACTGATCTACTTTCTACTTCTACTTTTTTAGTTGGCATTTTCTAGAGATTTTTTATTTATGGATTATACATTTTTTTCTTATTTCTTTATTTAACATTTATTTTGAGATTGATCCATGCTGTAGTATGTTTCAATAGTTTATTGTTTTTATTAATGAGTAGCAATTTTATGGATATATCCCAATTTTTTTATCCATTCAATTGTTAGTTAATTCTGCTGTGTATGTCAAGGTGATGATTTCATCTGTTCTTTTTGTGTTATTTTATTAGTGAGTCATACTTCACTTGCATTCAACTGCCCAGATTTTGCATATACAGTTCAATGATTCTGACAAATGTACTCATCTGTGTATGAACACATAACTGCAGTCAAGACAATATTTCCTTCGTCCCATTAGTACTCACTTTCAGGCTTCTGATTTCCAACATCATAGCAAACATGCTTGCTGAAAGTGAAGAGGACTTGAAGCACTTACTAATGAAGATCAAAGACCACAGCCTTCAGTATGGATTGCACCTCACCATAAAGAAAACAAAAATCCTCACAACTGGTCCAATGAGCAACATCATGATAAACAGAGAAAAGATTGAAGTTGTCAAGGATTTCATTTTACTTGGATCCACAATCAATAGCCATGGAAGCAGCAGTCAAGAAATCAAAACACGCATTGCATTGGGTAAATCCGCTTCAAAGGACCTCTTTAAAGTGTTGAAGAGCAAAGATGTCATCCTGAAGACTGAGAAGAGCCTGACCCAAGCCATGGTATTTTCAATTGCATCATATGCATGTGAAAGCTGGACAATGAATAAGGAAGACTGAAGAAGAGTTGACACCTTTGAACTGTGGTGTTGGCGAAGAATATTAAATATACCACGGACTGCCAGTAGAACGAACAAATCTGTCTTAGAAGAAGTACAACCAGAATGGTCCTTAGAAGCAAGGAGGGCGAGACTGCATCTTACATACTTTGGACATGTTGTCAGGAAGGATCAGTCCCTGGAGAAGGACACCGTGCTTGGCAGAGTACAAGGTCAGTGGAAAAGAGGCAGACTCTCAATGAGGTGGATTGACACAATGGCTGCAACAATGAGCTCAAGCATAACAACGATTGTAAGGATGGCTCAGGACTGGGCAGTGTTTCGTTCTGTTGTGCTTAGGGTCGCTATGAGTTGGAACTGACTCGACGGCACCTAACAACAACAACAAGCTAGTTTTTCTTCTATTAATGCTTCACGTCACAAGTGTGTATGTATTCTACAACTTGTTGATCGATTAATCTGCTTATGGATATTTGAATTGTCTCCAGAATTTTTCTATTGTGAAAAAAACTAATATGAAAAATCTTGTGCAAAAAGCTGTGTGTATGTACATATTCAGTTTTGTGGAATTCAAGTGAAATTGCTGGGTTATAGGTGAAGTGTATGTTTAACTTTAAAATAAAAATATGAGAGAATATTTTCAACATGTTTGCACCATTTTCCACTCCTGAAAATGTTTGAGAGTTTAATGTAATCTAATCCTTGTTTGCACATGGAATTTCTAGGTATCTTTTATTAATTAATTTATTTTTTGAGTGCTCTTTAGTGCTTTCAACAATTTCTTTTTACCAAGATTACAAAATTTATTTACATAGTTATTCATAACATTTTACTATTCATTTTTATGTCAATAATATCTGCAATTGTTGTTGTTGTTATTGTTAGTTACCATCAAGTGACCTCCAGCTAATGGTGACCTTATGGATATACAGCAAAATGTTGCCCAGTCCTGTGCAATCTTCATGTTCTTGAGATTGTAGTTATGTCCTCTTTGTTCATTTCTTTATATAATTTATGCCTTCTCTCTTTGTATTTATCTTTCTGGTTGGAGGTTTATCAATTGAATTAATCTTTCCAAGAAAAATGATTTGGTTTCATTTACTTATTCTGTTTTGCAGTTTTCATTTCATTAATTTACACTATTAGGTTTGGGTATTTTTCCTTCTTTATTTGAGCTTAATTTTCTCTTCTCTTGATGTTGAAGTTAGATCATTTATTTCAGACCTTTTCAATTTTATAAAATAAGTATTTAATGTGGTCAATTTACCTCTTGGCACTGCTTTAACTACAATTCACAAATTTTGATATGAGGTGTTTTCATTTCACTGTATTCTCTGTCTCTCTCTTTTTTTTTTTTTTCTTTTTCCTAATTTCTTTGTGACATTCTCAGAGGCCTCCTGGGCTAGTTAAATTCTTCACATATTCTCTTTTATTATTAATTTCTGGTTATATTGCATGTACTAAAAGAAAATATTTTGTATGATTTCAATTCCTTAAAATCTGCTGACGTTTGTTTTATGGCCCAATGTATGGTCTATGTTGGTGAATACACTATGTGCATGTGAAAACAATATACTTTATTGTGTGTGTGGCATGTTCTATAAATTTCCAACAGGATAAGACGGTTGATAGTGATGTTCAATTCTTCTATTTACTTAATGGTTTTCTGTCTATATGTTCTACTGAGTAGAGAGAGAAGAGTGCTGAAGTCACCAGTAAATACTGTGGACTTGCCTTTTTCACCTTTGACTCTATCAGATCTGCTTTATGTATTTGAAACTTTGATGTTAGGTGCATGCGTATTTAAAACTATTTTGTCCTTTTTGATCAATTGACTCCTTTATCAATATATAATGATTCACTTTGTCTCTTATAATATTCCTTGGTCATTATTACGTTCTTACATAGTGTGTTAAATATTAGGGCTGCTATAACAGAAATACCACAAGTGGATGGCCTTAACAAACAGAAATTGATTCTCTCCCAGTCTAGTAGGCTACAGGTCCAAATTCACAGCATCTGCTCCAGCGGAAGGCTTTCTTTCTCTGTTGGCTCTATAGGAAGGTGCTTGTCAATCTTATCCTGGTTGAGGAGCCTCTTAGTGCAGGGAACTTGAGCCAAAGGATGGGCTATTCTCCTGGCCCTTGTTTCTTGTAGGTACGAGGTACCCCTGTATCCCTGGTCCCTTCTCTCTTTTATATCTTAAAAAAAAGAGTGGATCAAGACAATCCATCTTGTAGTTTGAGTCCTAACCCATTAACATGATTGCAACTAATTCCATCTTATCAATATCATAGAGATAGGGTTTACACATAGGAAAACCACATCAGATGACAAAACGGTAGGCAATCACACAATAGTGGGAATCCTGACCTAGTCAAATGGATGAACATATTTTTTGGGGACACAATTCAATCCATGACACATAGTAATATAGCCACTGAAACTTTTTGTTTTTTGGATTAGTGTTTGTACGGCATAGACTTTCAAGTAAAAAAAAAAAAAAAGAATTAGCTATCAGATCTATATTCATAACCACTCCAAAGAAAAATCATCAAAAAGAAGGCAAGTATTATCAGAATTTGTGTTGAAGATAATTCAAAACCAATTTCAGCTCTATCTTGACAGGGAAGTGCTGGAAGTTTAAGCTGGATTCAGAATTGAATGAGGGATATCATTGTTGATGTCAGATGGATTGTTGCCAAAAGCAGGGAATACTAGAAGGATGTTTACCTGGGTTTTATTGACTATTTAGAGACAATCAGCAGAGTGGATCATAACAAATTATGGTTAACATTATGAAGAACAGAAATTGCAAAACAATTAATTTTGCTCATGCAGGACCTGAACTGGATCAGGAGGCAATATTCAAAGAGAACAAGGGAATACTCTGTGGTTCAAAGTTGGAAAAGGAGTGTGGCAGAGTTGTAGTATCCTTTCACCTTACGTAGTGTATCTTTATGCTGAACAAATTATCTGAGAAGCTGCACCATATGAAAAAAGAAATTCAGCATCAGGATTGGAGAATGACTCATTAACAACCTTGCTTGCCTAAAGTGAAGGGGACTTGAAACACTTACTGAAGAATGTCAAAGACTAACAGCCTTCAGTACTGATTACACTTGAATGTGAAGTACTTGAAAATCCTCAACACTGAAAAAAAAAGCAACATTATGATAAATGTCAAAGAAATGAATGTTTTCAATGATTTTGTTCTACTTGAATCAACTACAAATGCCCGTGGAAGTAGCTGTCAAGAAATCAAACAACATATTGCATTGTACAGATTTGTTGCAAAAGACCTCTTTTAAATTTTAAAATGCAAAGATGTCACTTTGATGACTATGGTGTTCTTGACCAAATATGGTCTTTTCAATTGCTTCAGTATCGTTAACTAGAAATCCAGAAGTGCTATTTATAAACTTGTCAAAGACATATTCAAATTGATACTCTAAGTTTTTCATTTTAACCTCTCTAGTTTAAAACCTTACATGCAAACAATTAAAAGGGGGAAAGTTGAAAAATTTATGCTGAAAGAAACTTTTATGTGAATATAAGTTTCCTAAAGTTACACTAAAGGGAATGGGAAAATCATGAAGTCAAAGGGGTAAACAGAAGATTTGAAAGGGTGACTCAAGAAGACAACGTGTTATAAAGAAATGTGAAAAGATCTGGAGATAGAAAACCAAAATGGAAGAACACACTCAGCATTTCTCGATCTGAAAGAACTGAAAAAAACAAAAAAAAAACTTCAAGCCTCAAGTTGCACTATTGAGGGATTTTGTGGGCAAAATATTGACTGACTCAGGAAGCATCAAAGAAGATGGAAGGGGTACACAGAGTCAGTATACCAAAAAGATTTGGTTGATTTCAACCATTTCAGGAGGTAGCATATGATTAAGAGCCAATGGAATTGAAGGAAGAAGTCCAAGCTGTACTGAAGGCCTTGGCAAAAAACAAACCTCCAGGAATTGAAAGGATACCAATTGAAATGTTTCAACAAATGGATGCAATGCTGGAAGCTTTCAGTTGCCTATGCCAAGAAATTTGGAAGACAGCTGCTTGGTCAAATGACTGGAAGAGATCCAGATTTGTGTCCATTCTGAAAAGGTGATCCAACAGAATGTGGAAATTACTGAACAATAACTTCAGCATCACACGCAAGAAAAATTTTGCTGAAGATAATTAACAAAGGGTTGCAGCACAACATCAACAGGGAACTACCAGAAATTCCAGGCAGGTTCAGAAGAAGACCGATGTTATGGATTGAATTATGTCCCTCCAAAATATGTGTTGTAAATTCTAGCCTCTATGCCTGTGATTATAATCCCATTGAAGAATGAGTTTTCTTTGTTATGTTCATATGGCAGGAGTGTCTTTAGTCAATCTCTTTTGAGATACCAAAGAGATCAAACAAGCAAGTCAGAGAAGCAGAAATGGGGAAAACTGATGCCAAAGCACACAGATATCTTCAAGGAACCAGAAAATAAGCTGAAGAGAAAAGGACTTTCTCCCAGAGCTGACACAGAGAGAAAGCCTTCCACTAGAGCTGGCACCCTGAATTTGGACATCTGGACTCCTAAAATGTGAGAAAATAAATTTCTATTGGGTAAAGCCTCCCATTTGTGCTATTTCTTTTTATAGTTTTTTTTTTTTTTTTTTTTTAGCAGCATTAGATAACTAAGACAATTTGGTATTGAGAAATGAGGGTAATGCTCTAACAAATACTTAAAATGTGAAAGTGGTTTAAGAATTGAGTAATGGGTAGAGACTGAAAGGTTTTTAAGGTGCCTAATAGCAAAAAAGCCTAGATTGCCTTAAGGAATTATCTGTAGAATTATAGATGTCAAAGACAAGTCTAGAGAGGGCTCAGGAGGAAGTGAGCAGAACTATGTAGAAAGTCTCTATCACCTTAGACAATACACATGACACAAGCAACAGAATATTGTTGTAAATGTGCATGTTAAACTTGCTTCTGGTGAGGCTTTAAAGAAAATGATGAACACATGATTAGACAAGAGAGGAAGGGTTATGCTGTTTATGCAGTGACAGAGAACTTGTCTGAATTATGTTCAAATGTTTGGTGGATGGCAGAACTTGTAAGGGATGAACTTGGATATCTAACTGAGGAGAATTCCAAACAAGATTTGAATGGGGTTGGTTGGTTTTTCCTTGCCACTTAGAGTAAAATGTGAGAGGAAAGAGATGGACTTAAAAATGAACTGTGCAAGATGAAAACAGAACTTAAAGATTTGAAAATTCTGTTGTACAAACTAAGGACCCTTATCCTAAGATGTTCATCAAGGATGTGGCCACTCAATCTCTTGTTAAAGAGATTAAGACTGTGACAGGTGGGCCTAACTACCACAGAGTAAAAGCCATCACTGAAAAGGACAGAGAATGAACAAAAGGAAAGCAAGCTGTCTTGTCTCTTGGAATTTTACAGCAAGAAATGGGCCAAAGGAGCTATATTTGTTGCCCTGCAAGAAAAGAAGAAGACCATCCCTAGAGCAGCTCAGACATCAGCAGAACTGTTGGATGTAGCACAGAGTGTGGAGCTCCTGTTAAGACTTACCAGAAGGGTGGGACCACTGTGGCTGTGGGGCTTTCATGCACAAGGGTCGGAAAAATTGGGCCTTCCCGGGGTGAGGGGGTGGGTTACGCCTCAGATGGACAAGGAGAATGGGACCATAAAAAGGCAAAGGTGTAGAGTTGCCATCCCTGTGAGACTGGATGGTGGAGTTGAAGCCTAGGGCTGAGGGGCCACCACCCAGAATCCATAAAGGGTAGCTAATACCTGCAGTGTGGAGGGCAGTGTCCTAGCCCTGGTGGTCCTGGAAAACAGATGATTATTTTCAAGCCTTGAGAGCTAGTGTAAATTGTTCTGCTGGATTTTGGACTTGCTTGCTGTCGGTTATCCCTTCTTTCCTTCCAATTTCTCCCATCTGTCATGAAAATATCAACCTTGTGCTTGTTCTACCATTGTATTTTGGAAGAAGATAATTTGTAATCTAGACTTCACACTTTCACAGAGGAAGAGGAATTTCACCCCAGGATGGACTATGCCTAACATCTCACCCATATTTCATTAAGATGATTCAGAAGGTGAGATTTTGAATTTGGAGGTGATTTAAGACTTTCAGGGTGAATGTGTTTTGCGTGAGGCAAGAATGTGAATTTTGGGGGTCCAAAGGGTGGAATGCTGTTGATTGAATTGTGTCCCCATAAAATATGTGTTGTAAATCTTAGCCTCTATGCCTGTGTTTATAATCCCTTTTGGGAATGGGCTTTCTTTGTTACCTTAGTGAGAAATGATTACCATAGGGTGCATCTTGAGTCAGTCTCTTTTGATATATAAGAGAGATTAAACAAGCAAGCCAGAAAGAAGAGATCTGGAAGACTGATGACAATTCACATGGAGATCTCCTAGGAATCATGTAACAAGCTGAACAGACAAGGACCTTCCCCCAGAACTGATGGGAAGAATCTTCTCCTAGAGCCGGTGTCTTGAATTCAGAATTCTAGTTTGCTAAACTGTTAGAATATAAATTTCTGTTTGTTAAAACCACCCACCTGTGGTATTTCTGTTATAGCAACACTAGATAACTAAGAGACTGTGGAACTAGAGAAATCACTGCTGATGTCAGATGGATCTTGGCTGGAACCAGAGAATACCAGAAAGATGTTTATCTGCGTTTTATTGACCATGCAAAGGCGTTCGACTGTGTGAATCATAACAAATTGTATATAACGTTGTGAAGAACGGGAATTCCAGAAGACTTAATTGTGCTCATGCAGAACCTGTAGTCAGACCAAGAGGCAATCATTTGAAAAAAGAAGGGGATGCTACGTGGTTAAAATCAGGAAAGGTGTAGGTCAGGGTTCTATCCTTTCACCGTACTTGTTTAACCTGTATACTGAGCAAATAATTCAAGAAGCTGGACTATACGAAGTAGAACACACCATCAGGATTGGCGGAAGACTAATTAGCAACCTTTGATATGCAGATGATACAATCTTGCTTGCTTAAGCCAAGAGGGCTGAGGCACTTACTGATGAAGATCAAAGATCACAGCCTTCTGTATAGATTACACCTCAACATAAAAAAAGAAAACAAAAATCCTCACAACTGGACCAATAACCAACATCATGATAAATGGAGAGAAGATTGAAGTTGTAAAGGATTTCATTTTACTTGGATCCACAATCAATGCCAATGGAAGCAGCAGTCAAGATATCAAATGGCATATTACGTTAGGCAAATCTGCTGCAAAAAACCTCTTTCTAAAGTGTTAAAAAGCAAAGATGTCACTTTGAGGACTAAGGTGCCTGACACAGGCCATGATGTTTTCAATCACTTCATGTGCATGAGAAAGCTGGACAATAAGTGAGGAAGCTGGAAGAAGAATTTAGGGTGAATTAAGGTGTCGACAAGGTATATTGACTGCCAGAAGAATGAACACATCTGTGTTGGAAGAAGTACAGCCGGAATGCTCCTTAGAAGCAAGGATGCTGAGACTTCATCTTGCATACTTTGGCTTTGGACACGTTATCAGGAGGGATCAGTAGCTGGAGAATGACATCATGCTTGTTAAAGCAGAGGACAAAGGGAAAAAAGGAAGACCCTAAAGGAGATGGATTGATATTGTGACTCCAGCAATGGGCTCAAGCATAACAACGATTGTGAAGATGGCATAGGACCGGGCAGTGTTTCGTTCTCTTGTAAATACTGTGGCTCCGAGGCCAAACTGACTCCAGGGTTCCTAACAACAACAAAGAACCAAAATCTACATATTTTTTGCTTAGGAGATGTTTTTAGTGATATAGCTTTAAAATGGCCTAATGGAAGATAAATAATCGTCCAAAATGTTTAGCAGTTAGCCTTATGAAATTACAGCACAGCTTCTGGGTTAGATTGTTACTCTTTTGCAGAACCGTCTCAAGATTATTTCATCCCCGTTTCAAATGAATGCTATTAGCTTTTGCAAATATCACTAACTTTTCAAAAAAAAAATGTAATTTTGAGATAATAGTAAACTCACACGCAGTTATAAAAAATAATACAGAAATATTCCGTGTATTCTTCGCACAGTGTCTACAAATGGCAACATCCTGCAGCACTACAGTATAATATCAAAACCAGCACTTAAAACGTTTGCCATTTTATTTAGTTTTTTTTTTTTTTTTGTGGTTGTTTCTTCTGGTAATTTTTTTTTCTTGTTCTTTCTTACCTACTTATGGGTAATTTGAGCATTCTTAGGATTTTATATTATTTATTTACAGTGGTTTTTACTCTTTTTCTTCTTATAGTTTTCTTAGTGATTGATCTGGCTGTTTTGATAAGCAAATGAAACTTTTCAAGGTCTATTGGCATCAATGTTTTACATTTCCAGTAAAGTGTGGAAATTTCACTCCCAGTAAAATCCCTGGTGGCACAGTGGTTAAGCCGTGGGCTGCTATCAGAAAAGCCAGCAGTTCAAACCTACCAGCCACTCTACAGGGAGACAGAAGTGGCAATCTGCTTCTGTAAAGATTTACAGCCTTTGAAACCCTATGGGGCAGTTCTACTCTGTCTTCTAAGGTCACTTTGAGTCGACTCAAGAGCAACAGGATCTTCTCCACTTTTAAACGTTATTGAGTTGGTTAGCAGAACACATCATAATGTTTGTTAAAATCATTAATATGATTCAGAAAACTCATGAGGATAAGAACATTCTATTGTATGTACTTATATTTCTGCTCTTTCCGTTGTTTTTTTTTCCCTCTGATGCTTCAACACTCTTTCTTATTCATTTCTTTTCTTTTTGAAGAACTTTCTTAGTCAGTTGTAATGAGTAGGTTTGCTATTGACAAATTCTTTTAGTTTTCCTGCATGTGAGAATGTATTCATTTCCTCTTCATATTTGAAATTACAGTTTCACTAGGTAGTGGATTCTCTCTATTTCTCTTTCTCATTTGGTATGTGTGTCTATTACTGTCTTTCTAAATTACACCTTATACCAATCCAAAGGAAACTCTGGTGGCTTAGTGGTTTAAGTGCTATGGCTGCTAACCAAGAGGTCAGTAGTTCAAATCTGCCAGGTGCTCCTCAGAAACTCTATGGGGCAGTTCTACTCTGTTCTATAGGGTAGCTATGAGTCAGAATCGATTCGATGGCAGTGGGTTGACAATACAAAAACTGGTAGAATCAGGACTAGTCTAGTTTAAGAAAGATGTGGGGCCCAGAAAAACAAATTTTTTTTCTTCAGTGTCATTTATCTCCTCAGTAGCAGCCCTTTAATTTCCTTTGAAAAACCAATCTCTGAGAAACATAGTAGAAAAATACACATTTTTAGAGGGAAGAATGGAATAGTATCTGGAGACTTACTTAAACCCTTACTATGAGAGTTTTTCACTGGAGAAAGATGTGGCAGTCTGCTTCCGTAAAGATTACAGCCTTGGAAACCCTATGGGGCAGTTCTATTCTGTCCTACAGAGTCCCTGTGAGCGGGAATCGAATCAGTTGCAGTAGGTGTGGCTTTTTTGTTATGCTAGTTCATTGAACCCTGGCAACTATTACGTTACATGAAATTAAACTTTTATTTTTGTAAACCTAGGAGAATAAGACTATTAAGTATTAATACTTAAATAGCTATTTTTGCATGAAAAAGAACTTCAACGTATTTTTAATTTTAGAATCTAGCACTTATATCTTGTTTGAAAATAAAAATGAAGTAAAAGAAAACACTACCTGCATGTTTTAAAGTACTGAAAGTATAATGGCTATTAAAACAGAATTTTTTTTTTTTTTTATGATAGAAGTTTATGGACCTTCTACCTTATTCATGGGTTGGACTCTCTCGTGAAAGCAGTAATTATCCCTGGTTATGGATAAATGGCTCACCTTCCAACCAAAAGTAAGTTTTTCCTGAATCGTATTATATAGAAGAAAAATACAAAAAGAAAAATTTAGATAAGTTATATTAATAAATGTGACTAAATTGAATTATAGGCATGTAGAAAGAAACCGAAAATTAATGACATGAAATGTTGATGTGAATATTAAGAACGAAGTACTCAGTGTTCATAATGATTGTTATTAATATTTTAGAGAAATGTCATTACCTATTTTTATAACAGTCTTCTATTATTGTTGCATGGAAAATGCCATTGTTTTATGGATTACCACACAAAATATAATGGGTTTATGCATTTTTATGCATTTCAGGATAAGAGAGATACCAAATCGTACTTACAACTGTGCTATTGTATACTCATCAAGTCTTCAATCAGCCAGTTGTGGATCTGCAAAAACATACATTTGTAAGCTTGAGACTTTGAGTTAAAACACCTGGCCCTGGAGCCCTTCAGGTATCTTTATATTTTATCAAATGGAAATAACCCCATGATTGCAAAAGTCTTATAATCAATTACATTATTTGTTTAACTGGAAGCTCCACATTGGAACCCTCCTGGACTTTACCCTATGGCCTTCTTCTCTTGGATGATTTTAATCAGCACCCTTTTCTCTAATAAAATATAACTGGGATTATAACAACTTTCTTGTGTTCCTGAGTCTCTATATTGTTAAACATGCTTACTTACCTGTTTGTTTTTGTAACAAAATAAAAATACCTAAATTATTGCAGTTTTATAAGAAATCTGAATATCCGATTTTGTGAGTGCTCAACTTTTTTATTCTTTTGTAAATTATTGGCCGTTTACATTTTGATACAATTTTTAATATCAGCTTAACAGTTTCCACAATGAAGACTCTACTGGGGTTGAGACTTCTTGAATGATGGAGGGTAGATCTCTGTCAATATCCTCTAGAAGGGGAAGAAACTGGCAAGAAATTTTCATACCAACTTTTTCAAGACTCTGGCAATTAAACAAAGGCTTGAGACAATATAGGGAGTATTTAATCAAGAAAAAATGCTGAACCTCAGTAAGAAAGATAGTGTCTGTGGCATTTTAACTTGACCTCATGCCAAACCCCTTCTCCCCAGCTCCACGGTAGCCATGAAAACTATCAGCTATGCCACTACTGAAGAGGAAGACCAAGTTTGGAGCTCTTAAGAGTCCCATAATCACAAAATTGTCGTCCTTTGACCTTTCTCAGTCTCCCTGGAAAACCCCACTCACTGTTCATTGTGGATATTTGACATGGTTCGAGCTAGCTCTGTGGGAAAATTGTTTACTGAAAACAATCAACAGCAATTGTTTCACATTACAGCTACCTGAGGCTGGAATACCAGTTGTGGCCAAAAGAGCCTGATTAAAGATAAAAGGAAGATTTAGGGAACAAGATGTTCAGAGAGCTTTGAAAAGCTCATGAATGTACCTGGGTGTCTAGAAGGCTGTGCCATTGTACAGGGCTGTGTGCATGCTGAGGAAAGATCTCAGAAGGCCCCAATCTCTTCTTGTGATGAAGGCTCAAACAATCGATTTTCAGAGCTCCTTGTTCTAATACGCACATTTAAGTCAATCCGTTTTTCACAAAACATGCTATCGACATTGCAATTTTAGTTTAGTTTATCTCAAAATTATGAGCACTCCTTGTGATCATTCTTTTGACCATACATCAGTTAGCAATATTAAAAGTCATATGAAGATTTAAAAATGTTTATTATTTATGTCTATTCGAGAGTATATTTAAGTTATACTCTCATTAGAGAATTTATAATAAAGGAAATGTTTTACATCTTAATTTAAAATGTGGCTAGTGTGAAAGATGAACTGATTTTTAAAAATTTTATTTATTCTTAATTAATATGAATTTAAATTGAAATAGCTATATTTTGAGAGCCCATATGTAGTGGCTACAGCACAGTTTTACATATTTTGTATTTATATTCTTGGAAATATAAGCATATAATGACTTTTGGGAAATGTAAGTGAATTTCAAAAATATGTGTATTCTGTACATGTAAGTGTGTATGTGTGTGTACGGGTTTATTGTCTAGTTTGTATCCTTTTGTAGCCTTACTCATATATTTGCCTGTTTGATACGTCTAGAGTACTTTTCTTGCTCTACATAGTTAGACAGGAGTTTTTGTAATTTTTAACATATTATTCTTATTAAAATATAAAAAATTACTTATAATTAAAGGATGAATATATTAATAATATAATTAGCACTTTAAATTTTTCAATAGCTGGCATGGTGATGAAGTTCAATATTGTTTAATGTTTTATCCTTTTAAATGATATTTATTTATCAGGGATATCTGAAGAATCAACAATTTATTTTTAAAAAATTATTGCAAGAGTTAAATTAAAAAACTAGAGCCGATGAATCAAGAAGATAATTTTGATGGTGCTGGTTTTTGTGCCACCAACAATAAAGTTGAAAATGTAATAACTCGTGTTAAGTTTAATTAAATAGTTGTTCATAATTGTGTCATAATATTTAGAAATTTTTCCAAAATAAGAGAAATGTATATGTAAAAAAGAGGAATGTGACACCATGAATTAGCAATCTAGTCCAAAAGTGTGATTTCAATATCTAAGATATTCTTAAGATGGCTCAAGTTTTAATAGTTTGTGATGAGAAGGAAACAGGTTTACTGCATGAGTGGTTAAGTCCTCTAGCCCTTAAAATCCTGTAGAATATGAGAACAATTTCTCAAAAGCACTTGAAAAAGGACGATCTATATGACACAAGTAAACATCTTTGTCTTTTAATAAGATTCCATAAATTGACTTCAGAATAACCCAAGTGTGAAACATTCCGGTTCACACTTTAAGTGACAATTGATGAGTCATTTACTTTTTCCACTCTTGCCTCACTCTGAACCCTAACAGGACAATCTGCGAAGAGCACAGATATTGTTTGTTCTTGTCCTGGATTTACGCCTTTAGATTTTTCTTCTTATTTCCCAACCATAGCATGCAACCTTTAGGAGAGAGTAAGCAGGCCTCCTCACTAAAGGATGCATGACTTTCTGGCTGACAGAGGTATGAGTCACTGCTCTGCTGTCTCGCTTCTAGCCCCCTTCGTTCAGTAGAAGAATATAAATGTTCCATATGAAACTGACACAAGAAGAAATTGAACATATGAACCCACTATAATAAGAGATTGAGTTAGTAACTAACAAAACTTCACACAAATAAAACCCCAGACCAAAATGGCTTACTGGGGAGTTCTAAGAAATTTTAAAAAGGATAAATACTCATCCTTACACACTACTATTGAAAAATGGAAGAAAATAAGACACTTCATATCTCCTTCTATGAGGCCAGGGTTATTCTGATACCAAGTCACAAATGTTTTACAAAAAATTTAAATTATAGAAAAATTTATCTTTCAATACAGACTCTAGCCTCTTCAACAAGATACTAGACAACCAAGTAAAGCAACTACACAGATTTTTGTTTATTTTGCTCTGTTTTTCTGATTTTATTGTTTCTGATTCTTTTTTAAATTTTTATTGTGGTCAAATATATGTAATAAAACATCTCAACCATTTTTACATGTACAATTCAGTAACCCTAATTACATTCACCATGTTGGGCAATTGTCATCACAATCTGTTTCCAAATTTTTCATAACCCTGTACTTATTAAACAATACTACCTATTTCCCCCTCCCACCTACCATTGGGAACACCTAGTGAATTTTGGTCTCTGTGCATTTGCATATTCTGGGTATTTAATGCAAATAGAATCATACAATATTTATCCTTTCATGTCTGACTTACTGCACTCAGGATAGTGTCTTCAAGGGTTCATCCATGTCATAGCGTGTATCAGATCTCCGTTTCTCTTTATGGGCTAATAATATTCCATTGTATGAATATACAATACCATTGTATGAATTAACCACTAAGTCATCAGTGCTTTTTATTTCCTTTTTATTTTTTGTAATATATGTGATAATACCTCCATTTGCATTTTGATTAATCATTAGCATATTTTCCCCTTTTTCTTTATAAAAGACAGATTTTAATGTTATATTTTTATGTAAATTCATATGAAATTATGAACATTCTTTGTGATCATTCTTCTCAGTCATGCTTTATTTAGAGATGTATTACTGTAGTAAACACTGTACAATGATTTTCAATTTTTTAAAATTGTTTTCTCTTTTAGGTAATATGTAGTTATAGAATTTGTTGTGAAGCTGAAAATGTTCTCGTCTGAGATTAAATGCAGCTGTTGTTACTGAGGAACTAATTTTTTAATTCTATCTCTTTTTACTTAATTAAAATTTAAATTTGAATAGCCTATTTCAGGGGCCTTTTTGCTAAACTTGGCTAGTGACTACCAAATTGACAGCACAGTTCTTGATTGTTTATAGTTTATTCTTGGAAATATGAGCCTATAACAGTCTCTGGGAAAAGTGCCACGTGAACTTGAAATATATGTGTATTCTATACTTTCATGTAGTGTGTGTGTGTATATAGTAGTTAATTATCTAGTTTAAATCAGTCCATAGTCTTAATAATATATCTGCTACTTTGATAAGTTTGAAATATGTAAATCTCCATTTGTGATTGTTTATTTGTATGCTTCTTTCAATACTTTGTTGAACCTGTGTTCCATATACAAATTTGGAAAGATCATATCCCTAATAATTTGGAAAATCTTTCATTATGAAACATCCCCCATCATTAACAATAGTGCTTCTTGCCTTCTAATATATCACTTTTTTTTACTGAATTGTGTTGCATGCTAGGATGATGAATTTTATATGTCAGCTTGGCTAGGCTATGACGCCCAGTTGTTTGTTTAAACACTAGTCTAGTTGCTGTTGTGATCCAGTTACATGTGATTTATTGAATTAGTAGGCTTTGTGTAAAATAGGTTATCTTTCATTACATGTGTGGACTTCAGTCAATACACTGAAGGCCTGAAGAGAAAAAAGAGAGTGTTCTGCCTGTAGACTCTATAAAAATATTTTGTGATAACTTCTGTAATCTGGACTTTTCTCGTCGCTTCATCTACGAATTTTGTGATGCAAGCCCGCAGGAGTCTCTAGCCTGTTGCCTGACTGATTTTGGATTTGCTAGCCTCCCACAATCAGGTGAGCCAATCCCTTGAATTAAACCTCCCTCTCCATATATATGTCTGTGCGTGTGAGTGTGTGTGTGTGTTTAAATCCCTGGCATTCTCTACAGATAACTACTTGCCTTTTGAGAAAAAGCTTTTGGGCCGTTACTCCGATTTAGCAGAGACTGAACAGTGAACCATGAACCATCAAGTTCCCATGCAACCTGAGAGTTGTTTGACCCACAATGTCATAAAGTTGGACATGCACGATAGCACTCCATTGTCAAATTAAGTGGTAAAACTGAGATAGGGCTTGAGCAGGTCCTAAATATACAAGTAAGTTCACGATGAAATGGCCCAAATGCCCATGGTCCCCACTCCTGCTACATTACCTACCTTCTTTTTTCCCCCCGGCCTGCACATATGGCCTGGGGGCTGGAAGCACGGTAAAATAAATGCAAGTACTTAGCTTTTGCTGAGAGCGCCATTCTCTGGTTCTGGAGGCGTGAGTAGACTGTGCAGCTCACTGTCTCTCCCTGAGGATAATGCATCCCAAACACTACCACCAGCCCTGTCACAGTCACTCCAGGGGATTGTGCTTGAGGGGCTAGGCCTAGCAACTCCTAGCAGCTTCAGAACTACCTCTCCCTTCCCCTGCGGCTCAGTCCGATTTCCTATCTTTGTGTTTGATGTTCAGGGCTCACAGTTTGTCATATATATAATCATTTCATTTGTTTTTTGGGGTCTTTGTTGGAAGAGGGGTCACTGGAAGCATTTGACTAGTCTGCCGTCTTGCCCCTGCATCCTAGATTTTTTGTTTTTTTAGTTGCCTTAGGGAGTCACAGCTTCCTGTGAGGGTCAATATCTGTATGGCAACTTATCCAAATGTATTTTTTTTCCTGAAAGAAACCCGTAATCATTTCTAAAGGAGCCCTGGTGGTACAATGGTTAAGCTCTTGAGTGTTAACTGGAAGGTCAGTGGTTCTAAACCATCAGCTGCTCCGGAGGAGAAAAGACCTGGTGATCTGCTCTCATAAAGATTAAATGATCTCCTCTCATAAAGATTATAGCCTAGGAAACCGTATAGGGCAGTTTGACTCTGTCATATAGGTCACTGTGAGTTGGAATTTCCTTGATGGCACACAAAACAATAATTTCTAAGTCATTTAACTTGTAAAAAATTTCAAATATATTTTAAGTAATTCTCTGTAGGGAATTCTATTTCCTTTATGAGGATATGTAAATACTTAAAAGTCTGTTTCCCTTATAATCGCACATGGAAATAGTATTCTCCATAAATGTATATGTAAAAGAATGAATGTTTTCCTTTTAAGAGTGTCTTCTGGAAAATACCTTCTTTTTTAAAAATCAATTTTATCTTTTTTTGGTGGCAATACACACAACCAAACATACATCCATTCACAGTTTCTACATGCGCAGTTCAGTAGCATTGCTTACATACCTTCACATTGTGTCATGATTCTTACCCTCTCTACCCATATTGCTTCATCACCATTAATTTAAGCTCTCTGTCCCTTAAAGTTGTCATTTGTGCTTTAGATTGTTGTCAGGTTAAGCTCATATAAACAATTGTTTATAAGAGCACTATGCTCAAGGCAAACTGTTTTATTAATTAATTGGGCTAAACCATTGTTCAGTTTAACAATGGCTTCATGGGATACTTTTGGTTCCGGGTTTAAAGATTGTTTCTAGGCATTTGTTTCCAGCGTTCCCACAGTCTCAATGAATCCAGTTAGTAGTCTGGTTTCCATGTGAGTTTAAAGTTTTGTTCCATGGTTTTCCTCCTTTTGATCAGGATTCATCTGTTGGGTCCTTGATCAAAATATTCAATAAAGGTGTCAGTTTAAGGACTAAGGAGTGCCTGACCCAAGCCAAGGTGTTTTCGAATGCCTCATGTGCATGTGAAAATGGGACAATGAATAAGGAAGACCCAAGAATTGGTGCCTTTGAATTGCAGTGTTGGCAAAGAATGTTGAATTTACCATGCACTGCGAAAAGAACAAACAACGCTATCTTGAAAGAAGTACAGCCAGAATGCTGCTCCTTAGAAGCGAGGATGGTGAGACTTCATCTCACATACTTTGAACATGCTATCAGAAGGAATCAGTCCCTAGAGAAAGACATCATGCTTGGTAAAGGAGAGGGTCAGTGAAAAAGAGGAAGCTCCTCAAGGAGTTGGACTGCCACAGTGGCTGCAACAATGGGCTCAAACATAGCAATGATCATGAGGTTGGACCAGGACCAATCAGTATTTCCTTCTGTTGTACACAGGGTTGCTATGAGTTGAAACCAACTTGACAGCCCCTAACAACAACAACAACATTTGCCATTTATATATTTCCTATAGTTAAGTGTCTATTCAAATATTTTGTTCATTTTTCATCAGGTTTCTGTCTTCCTTTATTTGTTGTAAAAGTTCTTCTATATGCTAACTATAAGTCCTTTGTGATATTTTGCTACTATTTTCTCCCAGGTTGTGGCTTTACTTTTCATTCTAACCATATCTGTTCTAAAGGAGAGTTGTTGATGTTTTCATTTAGATTTTGATTTAATCATTGTTTCTTTCAATGTTTTCACCTTCCTGCTATTAACAAAAAGCACTAGTTAGAATATTTATTGGTATTAGAGAGAAAACTAATATTGATAAAACCAGATGAGAATATCTTGCTTTCTTTTGATGATTCCTGAAGCAGCCAAAAGTAAACTATGTGATGCAGAGCTCAGGGGAGAATATTGTGGAGATTTGTTAAGCTGCCTCTATAGTGTCTCTATGAGTCGAAATCGACTCGGTGGCAGTGGGTTTTTTTTTTTTTTGGTTTATACCTTGAGTAAGAGCGGTAGTGGGAGAATAATGGTTTGAAGGAATATACTGTGTTATAAAGCAGAGAGAGATTCTATAGAAAAGCAGCTTGAAATAAATCAAACAGATAGATTGCAAGAAAGATAAGAATTCAGAAAAGCCCCTAATGCAGTGAAGGTCTTGTTTTGCAAAACTTCTTCCTTTCCCATATTTTTTTAGAGGAGATAAAGTGTTTACTTTTTGCTTAAGCTTGTTTTCAAAAGTATCCTATCTGTTCAAAAACTATTTTCTATAATTAACGAATAACTAAATAATGTAATGAGTGTTATTTAATCGATCTCTTGCTAGGTTTATATTGAACTAATTTTATTTATATTGTCACAGTGGTTAAGGTTAGGCTCTGACCCAAAAGGTCAGCAGTTCAAATCCACTAGCTGCTCCTTGGGAACCCTTTGGGGCAGTTCTACTCTGTCCTACAGGGTCACTATGAGTCAGAATTGACTCAAGGGCAATGGGTATACCCTTCGTACAGAATACCAAAAACAAAAACAAAAAAAACCCAAACCATTGCTGTCGATTCCTACTCCTAAAAAAAAAAAAAAACTCCTAGCGACCCTATAATACAGAGTAGAACTGCTCTATAGGGTTTCCAATGAGTGTCTGGGAGATTCCAACTGCCGACCTTTTGGTTAGCAGCTGTAGCTGTTAACCACTGCTCCACCAGGTTTCCTCCCAGAGAATACGTAGTTATAATTATTGCACTCTTACAATTTTTTTTAAATTTGTATAAAATTTTATTCATTCTTGTTAACTATGTCTTAAGAGATCTTTCTTTTTAAGAATTTCTTAAGATACAGTCAGCTAATGAAGAAAATTTAATGTACAACTTTTCATAATTATAACAGTGAAAAAAGAAAAAATTTATTTGTGAAGAAGGATGGTTTTGTATCAGCAAATATTAAGTAGCAAAAGTTGCAGTTGCTCAGGATGACCTGTAAAACAATATTAATTACCTTCTGGTAATAATTTTATTGAATTAATGTTTGTGTACATTAACCAAACAAACAAACAAAAAAAAAACCCAGTGCCATTGAGTCAATTCCGACTTATAGCGACCCTATAGGACAGAATAGAACTGCCGCATAGAGTTTCCAAGGAGCACCTGGCAAATTCGAACTGACGAACCTTTGGTTAGCAGCCGTAGCACTTAACCACTAGGCCACCAAGGTTTCCATGCACATTAACAGGAATGGCCATAATATTGGCATATAAATGTATATAATGATTATAAGGTACATAAAAGGTCAAGCTTTCACAACCTAATCCTATACAAGCTCGTGGTTGTGAGGATCTTTTTAACATGTTCTAGGCTTTAGCATTGATAGTTGAGAGGCAAGCAACTTGACTGTATCATTGGACAAAATCTTCTTTCTCTAAAATTACTTATTCCGTGAAGACAAACATTTGAAATAAAATGATCTATGTGAAATATTATTATCAACAGTAACCAAAAGTCTCTGTTTGAGGTAGGAGTTGAGTTAAATTTGCTTCACAATTTTCGAAGTGTGATAATTTCCTGTTAAAATCTTAAGTGAAACTTTGCTCAGCATGCGGTTTTTTTTTTTTTTTTTCCTTCTATTTTCAGATTCCTTTACATACTCAATAGCAGTCTGAAAGAAGCAGATTTTTAAAATGCCTCTTTAGGATAACTAAAGGATAATTTGAATTCATTATCTTAGTATCTTTTGATATCCCAGTTATCACTGAGTTTTGGTCATCACAGATATACAGCCTTCCCCTTAGAAGCACCACATGGCCATCAGGCTAACATCAGGTAAGTGTAATTTCATTACATCTATTTTTTACTTGAAATCATTTAATGATCTATTTTAAATGTAATAAAGCAGGCAAAAATTTTAGTATAAATACACAATTAATTCAAAGTGGGTAATTGAAACATCCATGCACATAATTTTGAGACAATAACAAAGTTCACATGTGTTAGAAGATTTTTTATAAAAGGCTCAAATTATTGTCCTTAAATAATTAAAGAAGTGCATAAAAATACAGTAAAGTTTATTCATGACTCTAGCTTTAAGTGAAATCATGCAATAAAAAATTTTGAAAATGAATCATTTATCTAGAATTTTCCTATGGTTTAAGGTCTTTAAAAAATATGACCTGCTCTTTAACTTTTTTTTAATGTATAATGGTATTATCCATTGAACGATTTCAGGTAAATGACCTCATACACTTCTTGAATATGCTGAATAGGCAGAAATATTGTGATAGGTAACATGTGTAAGATTTTTTCTTAAAAAAAAAGTGACTTGTTTCTTGGGACAACTATTTCAATTATTTTGGGTGTTCTTGAGACATCACGAATACGGTGAGTTTTCGTGTATATGGGTTTTTTTTGTACACAATCACATACAACGCATTGGCTCCAACAGCCTTAAATCTTCCACAGTTTCTCCGTTTCTATCTCTGTAGATTCTCCGTTGCCTCCATGGAGACTCACTGCTGAGATCCTGGGAATTATCTTTCTTAAATTAGTGTTCATAGTGATTATCGTAACAGTTCTCAATTTTCCTGGTAAGTAAGTCTATGCGAAAATGAACAGAAGAAAACTGTTAATAGAATAAGAACCTGAAATCCTCTCTCCTCTTAGTATTACAGCAAATTGTTCTCTTTTTTGTGTGAGTATTTATAATCTTAAACTTAGTAAATATAAAAAAGAAACCTGATAATGTGGAATTATTATGGAAGAAGTATTCTAAATTAATAAAAATTATCCATGATATTATGTAAGTATTCTGATTGCTTCCATGTATGTGCTGAAAAAAAGATCTGATATAATATTCTGAGGACTTGGTTTAACAGACGAATAAAATAATTATAAATGACAGATGAATGAAGAAAAGGTTAAGCCGTAATCTGGCATCTGATAGAAGAGCTGTTGTTTTGGTTGTTGCTGCTGCTTATGTTAGGTTATAAAGGCTTTTACAATTAGGTTTCCTTGGTTTTTTTAAAAAAAAAATCTTAATATTTATCAGTATTAGTATAGCCACTGAAGGAATTACTACAAATTCAAAAAAAAACTTCATCTTCCTGGTTGTATAATTATAATCTTGCTGAGTTACTTTCATTCCTATAGCAACTTCAATCCAGGAACAAAAAAATTCTTCTCCAATAAGAACTGAGGGATAGGTAATGCCTCTAAAAGTTTTTCTTTTTTGTGGTTTGAACATTTTCCATTTGTTTTTAGAAGTAAAAAGAGATTGTTGGGAAAATTACCTAATAAAGGATGAATGATGTATTTTCACAAATGATCAGGATCTAAAGTTTAAACCTTGTAATCAGTGAATAAAAAACCAAAACCAAACCCCTTGTCATTCAGTTGATTCCGACTCATAGCGACCGTATAGGACAGCGTGGGGCTGGTCCATAGGGTTTCTAAGGAGTGCCTGGTGGATTCTAACTGTCGACCTTTTGTTTAGCAGCCAAACTTTTACCCATCAGGGTTTCCAATCAGTGCATAGAAGTATTAGTGATTAGCGGTAAAAAATATTTTTTTAAACAACAGATATCCTTTTTTCCTAGTGGGATGCTATGATATGCGACACTGCTGTATCTTTCTAATTAAATGATGTTATTACTTTTTTTTTTGGAATTTTTTAAGCATTTGAAATTCACATATATGTACCAGTAGTGGAATAAGAGTTAGATAAATATTTTTTTCTTACTTTTCACTTGTGTGTGTTTGAGTGTCTCTGCATACATATGCAAGTGTGTTCAAGATGTGGTTTACCTACAGCAATTGTTATCTCTCAGAAATGTCTATCAGAAAATAAAGAAGGGAATATACATAAGGTAGGAATTGGAAAAGCAGTGCTACAACACAAAAATAAGACAAAATAATATAGAAGATGTTATGGATGGAATTGTGTCTTCCAAAAATATGTGTCATAAATCCTAACGTCTATGCCTGTGGTCATAATCCCATTTAGGAATGGGTTGTTTGTTATGTTCACGAGACATGATTAGTGTAAGGTGTATCATGAGTCAGTCTCTTTTGAGATATAAAAGAAATTAAACAAACAAGTAGAGAAGCGGAGATGGGAAAAGAAAGAAACCAAGCCACAGGAAGATCACCCAGGAGCAGAAGCTCGAGAGAGAAGGACCTTCTGCAGAGTTGCCAGAGAAACCATTCCCCTAGAGCCAGCACCCTGAATTTGGGCATCTAGATCAACTCGAGGGCACTGGGTGTTTACTGGGTTAGACCTGTGAGAAGGAGCCCTGGTGGTATAGTGTTTAGGAGCTTGCCAGCTAACCAAAAGGTTGGCAGTTCAAATCCATCAGCCACTCTATGGAAACCCTATGGGACAGTTCTCCTCTGTCTTCTAGGGTCGCGTGATTTGGAACTGACCAGACCGTACCTAACAACTGTGAGAAAATAATTTTCTGTTTATTAAAGCCACACACTTGCGGTATTTCCATTATAGCAACACTAGATAACAAAGACACAAGGTATAGGTCAATTCGACTTCATTAAAATTTTTAAAACTTCACTGAAATGGAAGGAAAAGTCAAATATATCAGCCAAGTCAAAGATGAATTCTACTTGAGAGAAAACATTTAAACGGTTATAATAACAAAACATGAATATGCAGAATATTGAAATAAAACATTCTAATCAATAAGAAAAAGAGAAAATAAATAATAATCTGTAGTGTGAGGGTGGGGAGATGGTTATAAGTGAACAAAACTAATAAATGTTAAAATGCAAAATATAATACGTGAAAAGATGCTCACATTCACTGGCAATTAGGAAATATTTTTATTATGTAATGGCATCACATTTCAAGTCTAATAGGTTGATACAGATTTTTGAAAATCTGAGAATTTAATAATGTTAGCATAGAAATAGATTAAAAAGATTCATGTACTGTTGGTAAAATTTTAAAATAAGAGTAAAATCAAACTTTAGCCTTCTTTACAAATTATCACTATGTACCTTAAGGAGATTCTTGTTGAGATCCAAAAGAAAGCATGTACGAGTAAGTTGTTACAGCATTCTTTGACAAAGAAAAAAAAAGAAACTATAAATATAAGTACATGGGTAATTTCTTATAAATGTAAACATTACTGATCTACCTTCCTTAGCATGTACAATTTCTGTAAAATCTTGAGGGAGAAAGATATTTATATCCCCCAAAATTTGATAAAAATATTAAATAATATCTTTATACATCTATATGCACATATCTGTGTGTGTTTACACTATATACATATAAACAACATAAATATGATATGTAAATATATAAATTACTGTAGAGAGTATTTACATATTTATATGCAATCCTTCAAAATTATACTCTCAGGGTTGAATTTTTTCTTAAGTTCTTTCAGCTTGAGAAATCCCAAGCATGTTCTTCCCTTTGGTTTTCTCACTGCAGGTCTTTGCACATTTCATTATAATACTTTACTTTGTCTTCCCGGGGCCCCACTTTGAAATCTTCTGTTCAGCTCTTTTACTTCATTATTTCTTCCTCTTGCTTTAGCTAATCTAAGTTCAAGGGTAAGTTTCAGAGTCTCTTCTGACATCCATCTTTGTCTTTTCCTTCTTTGCTGTCTTTTTAATGACTTTTTGGTTTCTTTGGAGGCCTAGTGGTACAGTAGTTAATAGCTCAGCTGCTAACCAAGCAGTCAGCAATTTGAATCCACCAGCTGCTCCTTGGAAAAACTGTGGGGCAGTTCTACTCTATTAAAGTTTGCTATGAGCTGGAATTGACTGAACAGCAACGGATTTGTTTTTTTTCTGCTTTCATCATGTATGACATCTTTTTGTCATCCCACGGCTTGTCTGGTCTTCAGTCATTAGTGTTCAATGTATTATATGTATTCTTGGCATGATCTCCAAATTCAGGTGGGATATACTCAAGGTCGTATTTTGGTTCTTGTGGACTTATTTTAATTTTCTTCAATTTTAACTTAAACTTGCATAGGAATCATTGAGTGTCTTCACTGTCAGCCCCTGGCCTTGTTCTGACTGATGATATTGAGCTTTTCTGTGGCCTTCCTCCACAGATGTAGTTAATTTGGTGCTTGTGCTTTCCATCCAGTGAGGTCTATAGATATAGTCACTATTTATGTTGTTGAAAAAGATATTTGCAATGAAGAAGTTGTTGGTCTTGCAAAATTCTGTCATGCAATTTCCAGAGTCATTTCTGTCACCAAGACCATATTTACCAAGTACAGATCCTTCTTCTTTGTTTCCAACTTTGGCATTCCATTCTCCAGTAATTATCAATGTATCTTGAATGCACATTTGATCAATTTCAGACTGCAGAAATTGGTAAGTATCTTCAGTTTCCTCATCTTTGATATTAGTGGTTTGTGGGAAAATTTGAGTAATAGCCTTATTAACTGATCTTCTTTGTAGGCATACGGATAATTTATTGCACTTCAGGATAGATATCAAAATGTTCTTTTTGAGGATGAATGCAACGCCTCTTCAATTTGTACATTCCCAGAAGAGTAGACCATGATTGTCTGATTCAAAATGGCTAATACCAGTCCATTTCAGATCACTTATGCCTAGGATATTAATCTTTATGCATTCCATTTCATTTTTTACAACTTTCAATTTTCCTAGATTCATACTTTGTACATTCCATTTTCCAATTATTAATGGAATTTTTGCAGCTGTTTCTTCTCATTTTGAGTCTTGTCCTATCACCAAATGAAGGTTCTGAAAGCTTGACTCCATCTCTGTCATTAAGGGTGATTCTACTTTGAGGCGGCAGCTCTTCCCCAGTCGTTTTTAGAATGTCTTCCAACCTGAGGGGCTTATCTTCTGGCAGTATATCAGACAGCGTTCCACTGCTATCCACAGGTTTTCATGGGCCAATTTCTTCAGAAGTAGACCACCAGGTGCTTCTTCCTAATCTTAGTCTGGAAGTTCAGCTGAAACCTATTGACCATGGATGACCCCACCTGTAATTGAAATACACGTAACATAGCTTCCAGCATCACAGCAACACACAAGCCACCACAGTAGGACAAAATGACAGATGGGTTGTGCATCTGTATAAGAATTACTATAAATATGTTATTCTTCTCGGGTAATAAGAATCCAAAAAGATATGTTATGATTTTTTAAAGTTCTGATATTAATACAGGTTATATTTTGTCTCTGCACTGGGGTATGCAAAAATAATAGATTTTCATTAATTATAAAACTAAGCAACGAATTTTCATAAATAAAGATTGCATAAAGGTATTCCTTTTTGTTTAACAATAAGACAAAATACTCTTTTAAAAACAGTAGACCATTATATATTCATTGCAACCTGGTTAAGGTATTGCCACCTAACTGGCACTGTAATTGTGTCTTTAAAAGGCCATTCCATCTTTCTTTCAAGCCAGCTGCTTCAGGATGATGGGGAACATGGTAAGACCAGTGAATTCCATGTGCATGGGCCCATTGCTGCACTTCATTTGCTGTGAAGTGAGTCTCTTGATCTAAGGCAATTCTGTGTGGGATACCATGTTGGTGGATAAGGCATTCTGTGTGCCCACAGAAGTATTGCATGCTGGGAAGGCAAATTCACATCCATAGCGTCTATTCCAGTTACAACAAAATGCTGCCCTTTCCATGATGGAAGCAGTCCAATGTAAGCAAACTGCCACCAGGCTGCTGGCTAACTACCTCAGTGAATAGTGCCATAACAAGGACTTAGTGGTGGTCTCTGCTGCTGGCAGATTGGGCACTCAGCCGTGGCTATAACCAAGTTGGCCTTGATAAGTGGAAATGCATGTTGCTAAGCCCATGCATAAGCTCCATCCTTGTCACCATGGCCACTTAGTTCATGAGCTAAATTAAGCAATGATAGGAGTGGCTGGAGAAAGAGGCTGACTGGCATCCATACAACATATTATCCTATTCATGGTATTATTAAAATTCTCTTCCACTGAGGTGACCGTTGGTGATCATTCACATTGGACACAAATATATTCATGTTTTCTGCATAATCAGGGAAGAGATAGATCCACTTACCTCTCCCCCAGACTTCCCTTACCAGTTTTCTGTTTTGCTATGCTGAAAGAAAGCTCACCAAGGACAAAATTTTTCTCAAAATATACAACAGATCTACATATAGTTCTAATTATATAAACCTTTTAGAATTAATATAGAATTTATTAGAAGAAAATATAGAATTAAATCTTTGTGACTATGTTGGGCACTGGTTTCTTAGATATTACATAAGAAGCTTAAATGCTAAAAGAAAAAATAAATTGAATTTCATCAAAATTATTGCTTTATTGCCTCAAGAATACTTGTAGAACTAAAAAGACAACTGACAAGATGAGATAAAATATTTTCAAATCAGGGAAATGATAAGCAAATTGTATCCAGACTATAAAAACTCAATAATAAAAGACTAATAACTCAATGTAAATATGGGTTTTGAATAGACATTTTTCAAAAAAGTATATAAATGGCTAATTAGTACATGAAAATATGTTAAGCATCATTAGTTATCAGAGAAATGCAAATCCAAACCAAGATGTCACTTCATACCTAATAAAAAGTCAACCCTATTGCTGTTGATATACAGTGACCCTAAAGTACAGAGTATAACTGCCCCATACGGTTTCTAAGGAGAGGCTGGTGGATTTGCATTGCTGAGCTTTTGGTTAACATCTGGGCTCTCAACCACTGTGTTGCCAGGGCTCCTCATAGGTAATACCAAAACCAAAAACTAAACCCATTGTTGTCTAGTCAATTCTGACTCGTAGTGACTCTGTAGAACAGAGTAGAACTGCCACATAGGATTTCCAAGGAGCAGCATCTCTGGGTGAGTTTGAACCTCCAACCTTTTGGCTAGTAGTCTAGTGCTTAACCTTTTACACTACCCAGGAAAAGCCTTTAATATATGTAGGATTGTTCAATTTTCTATTTTTCGTACTTCATTTTGGTAATTTTCATTTTCTCAGAATTCTGTATTTCATACAGACATTAAAATATACTTATAATATTTTCTTATCTATTTAATATCTCTAAGAAACAAAATGGTGTTCCCATTTTTATTCCAGATATGTAAATTTGTCCTTTCTCCACTTTTTTTCCTGGACTGTCTTATACATGATTTATCAATTTTAATGTCTTTTCAATGAAAAAAATTGCCTTGTTGAGCCTCTCTATTGTAGTTTTTGTACTTTGTCATTTATTTCCACTTTTTATTATTTTTTTCCATCTACTGCATTTTGATATAATTTGCTTTTCAATTTCTATCTTTTTGGATGCGTGCTAAGGCAATTGACTTTATGCTTTCTTTTCTTCTAATGTATGTATATGGCAACCAATTTTATAAGACAATTTTGATATGTTAATTTTGTATTATTCATGTAAAAATTACGAATATGTACTGTGATCACTCTTTTGACCCATATGTAATTTATAAGATATAGTTGAATGAACAATCACGTAAGGATTTTCAAAATATTATGGTTGATTTCTATTTTAAGTACACTGTGGTTAGAGAATTTGTTGTGATGCTGGCAAAGTTCTAAATCTGTGGTTGAAATATAGTTTTGCAAAAGAGGAATGGAATTTTAAATTTCATTTGTTTTAATTGATTTAAATTTAAATTCGAGTGTCACATTTCAGGTTCCAACCTGTTAAATTGGGTAGGGACTACTGCATCAACAACACTATTCTATATATTTTAATATTTGTATTCTTTGAAATATGAATATACAGTGTATTTTGGGAAAAGTTCTATGTGGACTTTAAAATTCTGTGAATCCCGTACTTGTATGTATTGTGTCCATGTACGCGTAAGTGTTGTTAAATGTCTGGTTTAAATCCTTCTATAAGAGTTAATTGTAATTAGATAACTCTTTTAAAATAATTGTTGAACATGACTTTATGATTGTATTAGAAAGACATTTTTACTTGGACCTGAATTCTAATTTAGCCATCTCCTGTTGGATATTTGTTGTTATTAGTTGCCTTACAGTTGATTCCAACTCAAGGCGACCTCATGCGTGCCCTACGGGGTTTTCATTACTGCAACCTTTCAGAAGCAGATCACCTGGCCAGTCTTCCTTGGCACCTCTGAGTGGATTCGAACTGCCAACCATTTGTCTAGTAGCTTAGTGTTAACTGTTTGTGAAATCCAGAACTCCTCTTTGGACACCGAGTTCTGCCATTATCATAAGTAGTCACAGACATCTATCTTTTGATAGACATACATACACACATTTACGTCATACAAAATAAATTCTAATTACTTCCATAATTTTGAGTAATTTTTATCATGACATTATAGTTTATGAGCATAGATTTTGTTAAGTGCAAATGCCCAAAGAATCAACCCACAGTAGTACATATATCAAAGGACAAGATAGATAACATCATTTAACTGAAGACACCAAAAGTGAACGTCTGAGGAATAGTAAACATACTAACTTCAATTTAAAAAGAACAGAGTAGTGAACTTTACATTATTTGGTATCTTTGGGGAACACTTTCTTCTTTTTAATGAGATAATGTGTGTAATAGGAAGAGAGGAGATTATATAGTTTTTGAAAATAAAACAAAATATAATAAATACAAATAAATTCATTTCTAATACATATAAAAACATACATGCACATACACATAAAGGCATATAAGATTATTAATCTAGTTTATGATAATATAGTGTTGTTGTTAGTAGCCATCAAGTTAATTCTGACTCATGGTGACCCTGTGGGTTCGGAGTAGAATTGCTCCATGGAGTTTTCAAGGCTGCAACCGTTCAGAAGCAGATTGCCAGGCCTGTCTTCTGAGGCGCCTCTGGATGTAATATGTAGAAAAGAAGAATGCAATACCCCAGTTTTGCCATTTATTCTCAAAGTTGGACTTAGACATCTAAGAGAGTGTTAACATGGCCTCAGTTTTAATAGTTTGTGGTTCAATGGAAACAAGCTAATTGCATGTGTGGTCAAATCCTCTAAATGCAAAATCTTATAGAAGATGAGAATGATTTATCAAAAGCACTTTAAGAGGGACAATCTACATGACATATTTAAAGATCTACTTTGTCCTTTCAATAGGAGCTCAACATCTCCTATGTTCTGGAGGTGTGTGATGAGATAAAATGACTTCAAAACAGCCCAAGTGTGAGAATTTCCTGCTCAAACATTAAATAACACATTGATGAGCCACCTACCTTTTCGTATCTTGCCTCACTCTGAGCCCTCACAGGAGAGTCTGTGAAGAGCACAGATATTCTTTGTGCTTTTATGGGATTTATGTCTTTAGATTTCCCCTTCTACTATCTAGCCATATTGGCCCCTGTAGGACATTAACGAGACCTTCCCACCAAAGGATGCGTGACTTTCTGATGGAGAGAAAGTATGTACCACTGCTCTCCTCTCTGTCTTCTAGCCCATCTCATTTAGTGGGAGGTCATAATTGCTGTGCATGATTCACTGAAGTTCTATTAATGTACAATAGAATCTCTGTAGAACATAGGAGTCAGAGTATAAAGTAAGCCAAATATGAAATATGTTGGAGAATTTCTTAATTTATTCAGATTATTACAGGTTGAGAATTAGTAAAGTGTACACACACACACACACATTTAAGTTTGTTAATCAACATAATTTAAAGTGAAATCCCTTAAGCATCATGACAAAGAACAATTAATTTTGGATTTTATAATTGGTTCAATGAGTGTCTTTGTGTATAATAGTGTAATATTTTATGTTTAGCCCAGTGTTTACAGCTAGCTTCTTAAAAAAAAAACAAACATATTAATTGGATGATGCAAGGCCAAACATAATTCCTCTTTCAATTACTTAGATTATATACACACAGCTTTACTTTTTTTAGAAAAGGATGATGTAGCTTCCACGAAATCCTAAACTAAAGATAATAATAAATATCAAAAGACTTAAACTAATTGAAAAAAAACACTGGAAAAAAACCC
This sequence comes from Elephas maximus indicus, assembly GCF_024166365.1. NCBI lineage: Eukaryota > Metazoa > Chordata > Mammalia > Proboscidea > Elephantidae > Elephas > Elephas maximus. The sequence goes on along the minus strand of NC_064822.1, from coordinate 69,014,062 downwards.
ACAATGTTATAAGAGAATGCTGTCTAATGCGTTACTTTCACAATTTCTACCTGATATGAATCAGGAGCAATAACAAGAAACTGCAGCTAAAATAATAATTCAAACATTCATTATCTATTCAGAGCTGACAATTGCTGGGTTGAGAGTTATGTAGTTATATGCACTACATTTTATATATTAATATTTTTTTATTCCCATTTTAGATTAGAACATTAAATTACTAGACATTAAGTACCTTAATAACGGTCACACATTGTAAGTTTCAAAATGAGAATTCAATTCTTGATCTTGCTGACTCCAGAGTCCAGTGGGGAGATTATTAAGATACATTACTGAATTATAGCAATTACACAAGTGAAGGAACCCATACGGACTGTGACAACCATACGATCTTTTATTGAAGCTTGAACCAACCGTGTTCTGCCATAAACAGTAGGCACTTTTATTTATCAATTTGTGGTCTCATATTTTGGCAATTTAATCAATTGCCAATAATTTTTGTATAAGAAATATATTTTTTAAATTGTTTAAAATGGTGTTTCCAATATTCTTTAGGTTGTTGATAAGTTCATTGTGTCATATAGTTATTCTGACATATATTTCCTTAAATATGCAGTGATATCTCAGAACTCTCCACCATTCATTAATAAGAAAGAGATCATATAATAGCACTTCATCTCTTTCTAATAAATAAACATAAGTCACTAAACTAATGTAATTGAGCTCAATAAATTCTTATATGTGCTAACTTTGCAATTCTCACTTCTTTGGAGCACTCAGTCTTTCACCATTATTGTATCACAAAATTTTCATAAAGTGATGCATCATTTTTTTTTTTTAACAAATCAGTAATTTAATTTTTAACCCAGGTATTATAATTGTTTAAAATATTTCTGTGGAATATGACTTTTAATAAGTAAGGATATTCTTATTTATGAACATCTTTATTCTTCAATGGAAACCATGGTTAAGAGTTATGGCTGCTAACCAGAATGTCAGCAGTTCGACTTATTCTACCATGAGACATTTTTGTAAGGCATTACATAAATTAGAACCAAAACTTTAGGGTCCTGGCTGCAAAGTGAGCACCGATACTTACCCTCCCTCCCCACCTAGTTTGATTTTGCCATACATTCAGCATATAGTCCCTCCCTAAACACAGTTTCTCATAGAGCACAGACCTTGACATGCCTCAGCTGCAGAGATGAATAATCAAACAGTAACCTACTCAGAACTGAATCTGGCCAAGAACCCAAAAAGGCAGCAAATCAAACCCAAGGATGCTGATAGCTCCATTTCAATCACTGAGCAGGAGATAACTTATGTGGAATTAAACCTTCATAGTGCTTCCCAGGATCTTCAGAAGAAGGACAAGAGTTTCCACTGCAAGGGTAAATCATTTAATCAGTTCTCAATATAACTACACTTAGATGTGTAGTTCTAGGGCAGAGATGTGGGGAAAGAGTGAAGATGAAGACATGGAACAAGGTTAGTCAGATGAAGGGGGTGGGCTCCCTATTTTTCATTTGTGAGTGTCCGACCTGAAATACAGATAATCATATTCTACTATGAAATCTGCAGATTAATTCTATTCAGGCAGTGTTAAAATTTGTAACCTTTGATGAACAACTCATGGACTATTATCTTACTGAAAATGCAACGGTATATTCTGAGAGAAAAATTACAATGGAGAATGTGGTTTCCATGCCCAGTATTTATGTATATGATTCCCTGTGCATATGGGTTCTCTTGTATATAAACATTCTAAACTTTGGCTCCATCTGTCCTTTCTCAGTGTTCCCATTTCTCTCTCTGTATGTCTCCCATTTCCTCCAGGGAAGCTCATTGCTGGAATCCTGGGAATCATCTGCACTGACCTGATGGCCAGTGTAATAACCGTGGCAGTCATAGTTGTTACTCCTTGTAACTTTTTAAAAGTTTATAAGGGAATATTCCCTTTAAAGGTTTGAAAGTGCCTCTGTGTATTTCATAATATTATGGAATAGAACTCTCATTTTAACATATGCATTTATGTGATATACTTGCCAAGCTTTTTAATCTTAGTAAATAATGCTTCATCAATGTGAACTAAATGTGGAAAAGTTACTCTGAATTTTTCAAATGCATGAATAACAGAATGGTTGTAGAGACTATATGGTTTTAATTCTAAATGTGTGTATTCTAAACATGTTTAAAAAAAAACAAAAAATAAACCAGTCCCCTCGAGTTGATTCCGATTGATAGCGACCCTATGGGATGGAGTAGAACTGCCCGATAGAGTTTCCAAGGAGCACCTGGCAGATTCGAACTGCCGACCCTTTGGTTAGCAGCCGTAGCACTTAACCACTATGCCACCAGGGTTTCCGAATATGTGTATGTGTATATATATACATGTGTGTGTTTTGGTCACATCTCAAAGACTTACATTGATAGGCTGAAAATACTTATTGAGAAAGACAAATTAATATTTTCAGGTAGTTAAATCAAATACTGTAAGAGGTGGTGAAATTTCTCCACTAGGCTGTCCAAATATTTTTTCCAAAAACCTTCATAACTTTATTAATTTTTGTTGATAAAATAATTTTAATATACATTATTATTATTTTAAATGATATCCACATTTCAAACTAGGATACTAAGATTATTATCATTTATTACAGAAATATTAATCCCTTTAATAATTACTGCAGCCTTTCTAGCTATTGGAATGCTGGAAGTGAATGGAACCCAGAAAGGTAAGTAATAATTTTAAAAGTTCTGATATAAACCAAAACGAAACCTGTTGTCGTTGAATTGATTCCGGCTCATAGGGACCCTACAGGACAGAGTAGAACTGCCCGCATAGGGTTCCCAGGGAGTGGCTGGTGAATTTGAACTGCTGGCCTTTCAGTTAGCAGCCAAGCTCTCAAACACTGCACCACCAGGGCTGATATATTGAGATTATATTTTGTCTCTATTTTAGCTCATGATGAAGTAATAACAGATTTTTTTAAACCTTAAAGAATACAGCAATAAATTTTCATATACAAAGATCATGTGAGGAAATCCTTTTTGTTCAAAAATTAGAAGAAATATTGTTTAAAGATCACTATACCCTTCTTTTAACAATTGCCTCAAATTTCCTTCTGCTTCTATAAAGATTAAACCAAACCAAAAAACCCCATTGTGGTCGAGTGAATCCCACTCATAGTTACCCTATAGGACAGAGTAGAACTGTCCCATAGAGTTTCCAAGGAGTGGCTGGTGAATTTGAACTGCGGACCTTTTGGTTAGCAGATGAGCTCTTAACCACTGTACCACCAGGGCTTCGCATAGAAAATCCCTGTGAGAAAGTTCTACTGTGTCTCATAGGGTTGTTATGAGCTGAAAATCGACTTGATAGCACCTAACAACCACAACAGCATAATGTGATAAGAAATAAATAACTTTACTATTCTAATAAAGTAGTTTTGTTCTGTGATTTTCAGGACATAGGATAGATATTTTATTTTTTTTTTGGTTTTTAATGGTACATAAATTAGAGGATGGGAGGCTGACCCTTTCTGTGTGTGTGCATGTTTTTTCATATGTATATGTGTATGTAAGTGAATGAGATGGCATCTATAGGTTATGCAGATATGTGCTTATGCCTATGCAAATATGTCAACTAATTTATATTTTTTAATTCAAATTGTTTCTGGATAGTAATTCATATTCTTTTTTCAGCATCTTATTGTGGCCGTTGTCCGGAGGACTGGTTATCCTATTCCAACAATTGCTATTATGTTAGCAGTGATAAAAAAACCTGGACTGAGAGTCAGATGGCCTGTGCTTCTAAAAAATCTAATCTGACTAATATAGATAATGAAGAAGAAATGGTAAGATTTCAAATATTTGAAATATAATATTAAAAGGTATAGCATACAAAAAGAAATGTATGTAAAATATATTTGAGTCAATAACAAGTATTTATCAAGAAACATTACTGACATGCCTTATGTTACCTATGCATCTTAAAGAATACAGATTTGCCTGCTTTGCAAACTTATGTAAATAGAATTATACTATACGAAGTGTTTAGTGTCTTACGTATTTCAATTGATATTGTGTTTTTAGGATTCATCCATATTTTTGTCCATGTTGTTGTTAGTTGCCCTTGAATTGGCTCTGATGCATGGAGACCTTACATAGAACAAAACAAAACGTTGTCTGGTCCTGTGCCATCTTAATGACCATCGGTAGGTTTGAGTCTATTGTCGCCCATTCATCTCATTGAATATTTTTCTAATTTTCATTGGCTTTCTACTTTACCAAATGAGATGTCCTTTGCTAGTGATTGGTCTTTCCTGATGACATATCAGAAGTAAGCAAGCCAAAGTCTCATAATTCTTGCTTCTAAGAAGCATTCTGACTGTGTTTCTCTTAAGACCAGTTGGTCCAAAATTGTGCTCTATTTTCGAGGCTATGTAGCACTCCATTGTTTGACTTGACAATATTCATTTATGTTTTATACCATTAATGTACATTTGTTTTTTCCATTTCTTGCTATTTATGAAAAACAATGCTTCTATAAATTTTTTTTCCTAAATTAATAAACCTAAATATATCAAAATTGTGAAGATTAATCACAAAATGAATAGACACACGTAATTGCAAATCACGTCAAGAAATAGAAAATGCCAGCTCCCTCCCCACCCTATTAGCTCTGTCCCTATGCCTGCTCTTACCACTTCTCCTTCTTCTTCCCAAACCATTACCCTGAGTTTTTGAACTTTATATAGATGGAATCATACAGTATACATTTTTGAATCTTCTTTCATTCACATATGGCGTTTGTGCATTTAATCCATGTTGTTGTACTTGGTTGTAGTTTGTTCATTTTCACTGCTGTGTTATGTAAGTAAACCCACCAAAAATAAATAAATAGAAAAACCTAACCAGCTGCCGTGGAGTTGATTCTGATTCATAGAGACCCATGTGTTTCAGAGTAAAACTGCTCTTCAGAGTTTTCAGTAGCTTTAACTTCCAGAAATAGGTTGGGAAGCCTATCTTTCGAGGTACCTCTGGGTGGAACTGAACCTCCAGGCTTTCCATTAGTAGCCAAGTTCTTAACCATTTGTACCACTGGAGGTCCTTTTTTACATGAATAAACATTAGTGAATAGAAATTTAGTTATTACGGAAATATTTAGCTACTATTTAGCTATTATGAGTAATTATTCTCTAAATATCTTTCTGGAAGCCTTTTGTCCACATATTACCTGGATTCACAGGAATGAAATTGTAGTGTCGTGCAGGGTTATAGATATATGTACATGTCAATATTTTTAAATTATCCCAACTGTTTACTAGTTCATATGACACTTACAGGTATTATCTAACAGTCTTTGAACCTGTCACTAGATCCATGTCCTCATTAAAACTTACTACTATGAAACATTTTCATGTAGAAGTTTTTATTGTTATATAATAGTAAAGTTATTATATTAACAGACATTTTCCTAATTATTAGATTGAACACATTTTAATGTGCTATTAACCACTAGAATATCTTCTTTTATAAGGTGCCTATTCATGTCTCTTGTCTATTTTTCCTCTGTGATTGTCAGTCTTTTCCTGCCAATATATTCTTGACATAGTTTTGTTATGATTTATTTTTCGATCCTATAACTTTATAATAGTTTCATTTTTCTCTGTGGCTTATATATTTACTTCCACGTTGGATTTTTTTTTAATGAATAGAATTTATCAGTATTGATATAGTCCAATTTCTCATTTATAGTGTTAATGCTTATGTTGGAGTTCTTTTAGTAATTAACCAAATTTCAGTTTATATAATCTACTAAATTAATTTGTAGGTTTTAAATTTTATCTTTATTTTTTTAATTTTTTCTGAAAATGTGTACCTATTACATTTAGATGTATTGTTAAATGCCAAAACACTGCCTGGTCCTGTGCCATCCTCACAATATTTGTTATGCTTGAGTCCATTGTTCCTGTCACTGTGCGAATCCATCTCATTGAGGGTCTTCCTCTTTTTAGCTAACCCTCTACTTTACCAAGCATGATGTCCTTCTCCAGGGACTGGTCCCTCCTGACAACATGTTCAAATTTGTTTGAAACCAAGTCTTGCCATCCTTGCTTCTAATGGGCATTTGGCTATACTTCTTCCAAGACAGATCTATTTGTTCTTCTAACAGCCTGTGGTATATTCCATATTCCTCTTGAATGCCATAATTTAAAAGCATCAATTCTACTTTGGTCTTCCTTGTTCATTGTCCACCTTTCTCGTGCTTATGCAGCAATTGAAAACACCATGGCTTGAGTCAAGTGCGCTTTAGTCCTTAAAGTGACGTGTTTGGTTTTTAACACTTTAAAGACGACTTTTGCAGGAGATTTGCCCAATGCAATGCATCCTTTGATTTCCTGACTGCCGCTTCATGGGCTTTGATTATGGATCCAAGTAAAATGAAACCCTTGACAACGTCAATCTTTTATCTGTTTATCATGGTGTTACTTATCGGCCCAGTTTTTATATATTGGTCCAGATGCATGATCTATTGGAATTTAATTTTTGAGGTGCTGGTAGAGGCCTATACTTTTCTACATCATTATCTAATTGAGTGAGCATAATTTATAGTAAAAATGACCATTTATCCATTCCCCTCTGTGCCACCTTTGTCATAAATCAAGTATATCAATGTACCTTTGTGTATGTGGATATGCTCCTGGTCACTACTAGGTTTCACTCTTCTATTTTTCCTTGCATCAATATGACATGGGCAAAATTACTAAAGCTTTTTATTAATTCTTTATATTCAGCACAGTAGTATTTTCCTTCAAGATTTATCCACTCCTTCTTCTACATTTAGCCCTTTCAATATCTGTGTAAATATTGTCAAAACACATGCTCTGTCTTTATTAAACCCACTGCCGTCGAGTTGATCCTGACTCAAAGCGACCCTATATGACAGGGTAGAACTGTCCGATAGAGTTTCCAAGGAGCACCTGGCAGATTCAAACTGCCAACCTTTTGGTTAGCAGCCATAGTACTTAACCACTATGCCACCAGGTTTTCCATTAAAAGTTATGTTAAATCAATAGATTAATTGTTGCAAATTGACATCTTAATAATGTAATATCTTAACCTGGTGTTATCCTCCTTTTTTTTCTCTCATTACTTTTCTAGTTTTGTGTACAAGTCTTGAAAGTTTTTTTTTTTTTTTTTTTGATTTGGCTCCAGTTATCTTTTTTATATCCTTTTCTGATGTTTCTAATTTATCACTCTGCAAATGATATGTGTATCCAACACACTTTCTGAGCACACTTATTAGTTCTATTAATTAGTCTTTAAATTCCTTTTGAATATCTACACACAAAATTAATCATGTGTGATGTGTCATTTTTGTTTCTTCTGTTACAATTTATGCCTACTTTACTGTTTTTTTGTTTATTATACTTGAAAGACTGCCACTTTAAAACTGAGGAAAAAAAGTGATATTGATATCATAGTCTTATTTACTTATGTCAGAGTAAAAGCTTTAATCATTTCATCACTGGATATATATGTTGTTGGGTTTTTTTTTAAAGATAACTCCATCAGAATAAGGAAGTTTACTTTTTCTCCCTTTTAAAATCATTTCTTGAGATACACTTGATATAAAATAAACTGCATATATTAAATCATATAATGTTTTAAGTTTTGTTATATGTATATACCTGTGAAACCATCACTTATGGAGAATGAATGCAACTGTTAACCTCAAAAGCTTCATTATGTGTCTTTGTAGTCCCTTCTCCCACCCTTCACCAATCACCAATTATAGACAATCACTTATCAACTTTCTATCACCATTGATAAGATGGAATTTTCTAGAAATTCTTTTTATATTGGGGTCATACATTTTTTTCTTATTTCTTTCATTTAACATTATTATTTTGAAATTCACCCATGCTGTAGCATGTTTCAATAGTTTATGATTTTTATTAATGAGCAGTAATTGTATGTTTATACCACTATTTGTTTATCCATTCCACTGTTAGTTAACATCTGATGTGTATGTCAAGGTGATGATTTCATCTGTTCTTTTTGTGTTATTTTATCAGTGAGCCATACTTCATTTGCATTCAACTGCCCAGATTTTGCATGCACAGTTCAAAGATTTTGACAATTGTATGCATCTATAAACACACCACCCCAGTCAAGAGAATATTTCCTTCATTCCATAAGTGCTCACTTTTAGCCTTCTGATTTCCAACATCATAGCTTAGTTTTTCTTCTATTAATGCTTCACTTCACAAGTGAGTATATATTCCACAACTTGTTGATTGAGTCACCTGTTTATGGATATTTGAATTGTCTCCAGAATTTTTCTATTATGAAAAAAAAAAAAAACTACTATGAAGAGTCTTGTGCAAAAAGTTGTGTGTACATACATTTTCAGTTTTGTGAAATTCAAGCGAAATTGCTGGCTTATAGGTGAATTGTATGTTTAAATTTAAAATGAAAACTTGGCAGAATATTTTCAACATGTTTGCACCATTTTCCCCTACTAAAATTGAGAGTTTCGTTTGATCTAATCCTTGATAAAAATTTTCTAGATGTCTTTTATTAATTAATTTATGTTTTGAGTGATCTTTAGAGCTTTCAACAATTTCTTTTTACCAAGATTGCAGAAATTATTAGCATACAGCTGTATATAATATTTTACTATTAATTTTTATATAAATAATATCTACAGTTGTTGATGTTGCTGTTGTTAGTTACCATCAAGTGACCTCCAGCTAATGGTGACCTTATGCATGTAACAAAATGTTGCCCGGTCGGGTGCAATCTTCATGATCCTAAGATTGTAGTTATGTCCCCTCTTTTCACGTCATCATATATTTTATGCCTTCTAGCTTTGTATTCATCTTTCTGGTTGGAGATTTATCAATTTAATTAATCTTTCCAATAAAGTGATTTGGGTTCATTTATTTATTCTGTTTTGCAGTTTTCATTTTCATTAATGTGTGCGATAATGTTTGTATATTTTTCCTGCTATATTTGAGTTTAATTTTCTCATCTCTTTCTATTTTCTTGAAGTTGAAGTTAGATCATTTATTTCAGACCTTTTGTATTTAATAACATAAGCATCTAATGTGGTAAATTTACCTCTTGGCACTGCTTTAACTACAATTCACAAATTTTGATATGCTGTGTTTTCATTTCATTTCATTCTATTCTTTCTTCTTTTCTTTTCCCTAATTTCTTTGTGACATTCTCATAGACCTCTTGGGTTATTTAAATTCTTCACATACCCTGCTTTATTATTAATTTCTGGTTATATTGCTTTGTATAAAAAGAAAATATTTTGTATGATTTCAATTAAAATCTTTTTTCTTTTTCTTTTTTTATGGACCAATGTATGGTCTATGTTGGGGAATACACTATGTGCATGTGGAAAGAATGTACATTATTTTGTGTGTGGCATGTTCTATAAATGTCCATTAGGTTAAGATGGTTGAGAGGGATGCTCCAGCCTTCTATTTACTTAATGGTTTTCTGTCTCCATGTTCTACTGAATAGAGAGACGAGTACTGATGTGAACAGTTATAATTGCTGATTTGTTTTTTTACCTTCAACTCTATCAGATTTGCTTTATGTATTTGAAACTTTGATGTTAGGTGCATACATCTTCAAAACTATTTCGTCTTTTTTGATCAGTTGACTCCTTAATCAATATATAATGGTCCTCTTTATCGCTTGTAATTTCCTTGCTCTGGATAATACTTTGTTACATAATGTGTTAGTTATTAGGGCTGCTATAACAGAAATACCACAAGTAGATGGCTTTAACAAGCAGAAATTTATTCCCTCACAGTTCAGTAGGCTACAAGTCCAAAATCATGGCATCTGCTTCAGCAGAAGGCTTTCTTTCTCTGTCGGCTGTGTAGGAAGGTGCTTGTTGTCAATCTTCCACTGGTGGAGGAGCCTCTTAGTCCAGGGAACCTGGGTCCAAAGGACATGCTACTCTCCTGGTTCTTGTTTCTTGGAGGTATGAGGTCCCCTTGTCTCTCTGCTTGCTTCTTTCTTTTATATCTCAAAAGGGAGTGGCTCAAGACACCATCCATCTTGTAGATTGAGTCATACCTTTTTAACATGACTGCTACTAATTCCATCTTATCAATATCATAGAGATAGGATTTACAACACATAGGAAAATTATATCAAATGACAAAATGGTAGAGAACCACAAAACACTGGGAATCATGACCTAACCAAATGGATACACATATTTTTTGGGGACACAATTCAATGCATGACACATAGTAACATAGCCATTGAAACTTTTTTTATCGGATTAGTGTTCATATGGCATAGACTTTCAATTAAAAATAAATTAGCTATCGGATCTATATTCATATTCACTCCAAAGAAAAATGATCAGACAGAATGCAAAAATTATCAAAATTTGGCTGAAGATAATACAAAATCAATTACAGTTGTACATTGACAGGGAACTGCTGAAAGTTTAAGCTGGATTCAGAACTGAATGAGGGATATCATTGTTCATGTCAGACGAATTGTTGCCAAAAGCAGAGGTGACTAGAGTGATGTTTACCTGGGTTTTATTGACTATTCAAAGACGTTTGGTTGAGTGGATGATAACAAATTATGGTCAACATTATGAAGAACAGGAATTCCAGAACATTTAATTGTGCTCATGCAGGACCTAAACTGGATTAAGAGGCAGTCATTCAAAAGAACAAGGGGATACTCTGTGGTTCAAAGTTGGAAAAGTTGTGTGGCAGAGTTGTAGTATCCTTTCACATTACTTACACAGTCTTTATGCTGAACAAATAATATGTGAAGTTGGACCATATGAAAAAAAAATACAGCATCAGGATTGGAGAATGACGCATTAACAACCTGTGACATAGCCTTGCTTGCCTAAAGTGAAGAGGACTTGAAACACATATTGAAAAATGTTAAAGACTATAGCCTTCAGTATTGATTACACTTGAATGTGAAGAAAATGAAAATCCTCAAAACTGAAACAAAAAAACAACATCACAATAAATGGCAAAGAAATCAATGATTTCATTCTACTTTAATCAACTGTAAATGCCCATGGAAGCGGCTGCCAAGAAATCAAACAATATATTGCATTGTACAAATCTGTTGGAAAAGAACTCTTTTAAATTTTAAAATGCCAAAATATTACTTTGATTTCTAAGGTGTTCCTGACCAAAGATATGGACTTTTCAATTGCTCCGTATCTTCAACCAGAAATCAAGAACTGCAATTTATAAACTTGTCAAAGACATACTTAAATTGATACTCTAAGTCTTTCGGTTTAACATCTCTAGTTTAAAATCCTACCTGCAAACAGTTAAAAGGGGTGAAGTTGAAAAAATTGTGCTTAAACAAACCTTTATGTGAATATAAGTTTCCTAAATTTTCACTAAAGGAAAGCGAGAAATCATGAAGTGAAAGAACTGAACAGAAAATTTCAAACGGTGACCCAAGAAGACAAAGTATTATAATGAAATGTGAAAAGACCTGGAGATAGAAAACCAAAAGGGAAGAATACACTCAGCATTTCTCAATTTGAAAATACTGAAAAAAAAATTGAAGTCTTAAGTTGCAACATTGAAGGATTTTGTGGGCAAAATATTGACTGACTGAGAATGCGTCGAAAGAAGATGGAAAGAATACACAGAGTCTTTACACCAAAAAGATGTGGTTCATTTCAACTATTTCAGGAGGTAGCATATGATCCAGAACCAATGGTATTGAAGGAAGAAGTCCAAGTTGCACTGAAGGCATAACAAATTATATATAATATTGTGAAGAATGGGAATTCAGAACACTTAGTTGTGCTCATGCAGAACCTGTACACAGAGCAAGAGGCAATCATTCAAACAAAACAAGGGGATGCTGCGTGGTTGAAATCAGGAAAGGCGTATGTCAGAAAAGGGTTCTACCCTTTCACCATACTTATTTAATCATTATACTGAGCAAATAACCTGAGAAGCTGGACTATATGAAGAAGAATGCAGCATCAGGATTGGAGGAAGACTCATTAACAAACTTTGATATGAAGATGACACAGTCTTGCTTGCTTAAAGCCAAGATGGCTGAAGCACTTACTGATGAAGACCAAAAACCACAGCCTTCAGTACAGATTACACCTCAACATAAAGAAAACAAAAATCCTCACAATTGGACCAATAACCAACATCATGATAAATGAAGAAAAGATTGAAATTATAAAGGGTTTCATTTTACTTGGATCCACAAGCAATACCAATGGAAGCAGCAGTCAGGATATCAAACAGCATATTGCAGTAGGCAAATCTGCTGCAAAAAACCTCTTTTTAAAGTGTTAAAAAGCAAAGATGTCACCTTGAGGACTAAGGTGCCTGATCCAAGCCATGATGTTTTCAATCACCGCATATACACGAGAAAGCTGGATAATGGGTAAGGAAGCCCAAAGAAGAATTTAGGGTGAATTAGGATGTTGACAAAGTATATTGAGTATACCATGGACTGGCAGAAGAATGAACATATCCGTGTTGGAAGAAGTACAGCCAGGATGGTCCTTAGAGTCAAGGATGACAAGGCTTCATTTCACATACTTTGGCTTTGGACATATTATCAGAAGGGATCAGTCACTGGAGAAGGACATCATGCTTATTAAAGTAGAGGACAAATGGAAAAGAGGAAGACCCTCAAGAAGATGCATTGATATAATGGCTGCAACAATGGGCCCAAGCATAACGATTGTGAGAACCGGGCAGTGTTCCGTTCCCTTGCAAATACTGTCTCTGTGAGTCCAAACTGACTCAACAGCACCTAACAACAACAAAAACCCAAAATCAATGTATTTTTTGCTTAGGAGATGTTTTAATGATATAGCTTTACAATGTTTTAAAGGAAGATAAATAATCTTCCAAAATGTTTAGCAGTTAGGCTTATAAAAGTACAGCACAGCATGTGGCTTAGATTGCCTGTCTTTTGCAGAAGCGGTCTCAAGATTATTTCATCCCAATTTCGCATGAATGGTATTAGCTGTTGCACATATCACTAACTTTTAGAGAATTTAAATTTTATTTTGAGATAATAGTAAATTCACACGGAGTTATAACAAATAATAGAGATTCTGTGTACTCTTCACACAGCGTCTACAAATGGTGTATCCTGCAGCACTACAGTACAAGATCAAAACCAGAACTTAAGTTTGCCATTTTATTTTTTTTCAGGTTGTTGTTCTGCTTATATTTTTGTCTTGTCCTTTCTTGCCTACTTGTGGGTAATTTGAGCATTTTTAGGATTTTATACTATTTATCCACAGTGGTTTTTACTCTATTTCTTTGTATAGTTTTCTCACTGATCTGGCTATTTTGACATTCAAATGAAAGTTTTCAAAGTCTACTGGTGTCAATGTTTTACACTTTCCGTAAAGTGTGAAAATCTCACTCTCATTAAAATCCCTGTTGCACTGTGGTTAAGTGCTAGACTGCTAACAGAAAGGCCAGCAGTTCAAACCTACCAGCTATGAGTTGGAATTGAATCCATCTCAGTGGGTTTTTTTTTTTTTTTTTTGGTATGCTAGTTTATTGTACCCTGGCAGCTATTAAGTTACATGAATTTAAACTTTTTTAAGTAAAACTAAGAGAATAAGACTCTTAAGTATTAATATTTAGATAGTTTTGAATGAAAAGCACTTTTGTGAAAGTTTTTGACAAAATGAAATCGATTTTCAACTTAATATATTTTTAGAGTTAGAATCTAGTACTTATATCTTGTTTTGAAAATTAAAGATGAAGTAAAACTCTACCTGCCTGTTTTAAAGTAATAAAAGTTTTTATAATGGTTATTAAAATAATTTTCTTTGTTTTATGATAGAAGTTTATAGCATTTCTATCATCTCTTTCATGGATTGGGCTCTCTCGGAAAAACAGAGATTATTCCTGGTTATGGATAAATGGCTCACCTCTCTACAAAGAGTAAGTTTTTTCTGAATGATGTTATATAGAAGAAGAAAAATACAAAAAAGAAAAATTCAGATAAGTAATATTAATAAATGTGACTAAATTGAATTATAGACGTAGAATTAAATTAAAAGTTAATGAAATGTTTAAGTATATTTTAGTTAAGAATGAAGTACTCGGTGTTCGAAATAATTTTTACTAATTTTTTTTTACTGTGCTTTAAGTGAAAGTTTACAAAGTCAGTCTCTCATACAAAAATGTATATACACCTTGCTATGTAAAAAAAAAAAAAAATTTTTTTTTTATTATGTACTCTTAGCTCCACTCCCCCTAATGAGATAGCACACTCCTCCTCTGCACCCTGTGCTCCCCATGTCCATTCAACCAGTTGCTGCCCCCCTCTGCCTTCTCATCTTGCTTCCAGACAGGAGCTGCCCACATAGTCTCAGGTGTCTACTTGAGACAAGAAGCTCACTCCTCAACAGTATCATTTTCTGTCTTATAGCCCAGTCCATTCCCCATCTGAAGAGTTGCCTTCAAGAATGGTTCCAGTCTTGGGCTAACAGAAGGTCTGGGAACCGTGATTTCTGGGGTCCCCCTGGTCTCAGTCAGACCATTAAGTCTGGTCTTTTTAGGAGAATTTGAGGTCTGCAACTGACAGTTCTCCTGCTCCATCAGGGATTCGCTGTCGTGTTCCCTCTCAGGATAGTCATCGATTGTAGCTGGACTTCTTCTAGTTCCTCTGGTCTCAGGCTGATGTAGTCTCTGGTTTATGTGGCCCTTTCTGTCCCTTGGGCTCATATATACCTTGTGTCTTTGGTGTTCTTTATCTCCCTTTGCTCCAGGTAGGTTGAGACCAATTGATGGCCACTTGCAAGCATTTAAGACTCCAGATGCCACTCACCAAAGTGGATGTAGAATGTTTTCTTCATACATTTTGTTATACCCACTGATCTAGATGTGCCCTGAAACCATGGTCCCCAGACCCTTGTCCCTGGTGCTCTGGCCTTCAAACTGCTTGGCTGTATTAGGGAAAGGTCTTTGCTTTTGATTTAATTATTACTAATATTTTATGAGAAATGTCATTACCCATTCTTATAACATACTTCTAGTATTGTTGCATGGAGGATTATCACATGAAATATAATAGGCTTATGTATTTTTATGCATTATAGGTTGCTAGACACGTCAAATAATACATACAACTGTGCTATGCTATTCTCGTCTAATCTTCTATCAGACAGTTGTGGATCTTCAAAAACATACATTTGTAAGCATAAGATTTTGAGTTGAAATGCCTGAACTTGGAGTCCTTCAAGTATCTTCATATTTCATGAAATGAAAATAATATGATGGCAAAAGTCTTATAATCAATTACATTATTTGTTCAACTGGAAGCTCCACAATTGGAAACCCCCGGAACTCACTCTATGTTCTTCTTTGCTTGGCTGATAGTCATCAGTACCCTTTTCTGTAATAAAATGTAACCTTGAGTACAATTTTCTTGTGTTTCTTGAGTCTTTATATTGTTAAATATGTTTACTTATTTGCTTAATTTTGTAACAAAATAAAAATACCTAAAGTATTGTAGTTTTATAAGGAATCTGAATATCTGGTTACATGAGTGCTCAAATTTTTTATTCTTTTGCATATTATTGGTCATTTCCATTTCAATACAATTTTTAATATCACTTTAACAGTTTCCACAATGAAAACTCTACCGGTGATTGAGACTTCTTGAATGGTGGAGTAAAGGACTCTGTCAATGTCCTCTTTGAAAGGAAGAAAACACTGGCAAGAAATTGTCAGATTAACTTTGTCAAGACTCTAGGAATTAAACAAAGGCTTGAGAAACTATAGAAAAAAAAAATTTATTCAAGAAAAAATGCTGAACCTCAGTAAGAAAGATAGTGTCTGTGGCATTTTAACTTGGCCTCACACCAGACACCATCTCTTCAGCTCCATGATATTCATGAAAACTAGCAGCTATGCCACTTCTGAAGAGGAAGACCAAGTTTTGTGGTTAAGAGTCCCATAACCACAAAATTGTCAGTCTTTGGCCTTTTTCATAGCTCCATGGAAAACCCTATTCACAGTACATTATGGTTATTTGACATGGACAGAGCTAGGCGTGTGGGAAAATTGTTTACCAGAAACAATCAACAGCAATTGTTTAACATTACAGCTACCTGAGGCTACAGTACCAGTTGGGGCCAAAAGAGCCAGATGAAAGGTTAAAACAAAGATGTAAGGAACAAGATGTTCAGAGGGAGCTTTGAAAAGCTCGCAAAAGTGCCTGGGTATGTAGAAGGCTGTACCGTTGTACAAAAAAAAAAAAAAAAAAAAATTTGATCTCCCACATTGTTTCTATTGTAAAGGCCATATTTTCCAAATAGTGACCCTTCTTCTTTGTTTCCAACTTTCACATTCAAATCACCAGTATTTATAAGTGCATCTTGATTGCATGTTCAATCAATTTCAGACTGAAGCAGCTGATAAAAATCTATTTCTTCATCTTTGGCCCTAGTGGTTGGTGTGTAAATTTGAATAATAGTCATATTAACTTGTCTTCCTTGTAGACGTGTGGATATTATCCTACCTCTGACAGCGTTGTACTTCAGGGTAGATCCTGAAATGTTCTTTTTGACAATGAATGCAACACCATTCCTCTTCAAGTTGTCATTCCCAGCATAGTAGACTATATGAATGTCTGATTCAAAATGGCCAATACCCGTCCATTTCAGCTCATTAGTGCCTAGAATATTGATGTTTATGAGTTCCATTTTATTTTTGGTGATTTCCAATTTTCCTAGATTTGTACTCTGTACATTCCAGGTTCCGATTATTAATGGATGTTTGCAGCTGTTTCTTCTCATTTTGAGTTGTGCCACATCAGCAAACGAAGGTCCCAAAAGCTTTACTCCATCCATGTCTTTAAGGTCGACTCTACTTTGAGGAGGTAGTTCTTTGCTAGTCATCTTTTGAGTGCCTTCCAACCTGGGGGGCTCAACTTCCAGCACTATATCACTGCTATTCTTAAGGTTTCCACTGGCTAATTCTTTTCAGAAGTAGACTGCCAGGTCCTTCTTCCTAGTCTGTCTTAGTCTGGAAGCTCAGCTGAAACCTGTGCTCCACGGGTGACCCTGCTTTTATCCAAATATCGGTGGCATAGCTTCCAGCATCACAGCAACATGCAAACCCTCACAGTGCAACAAACTGACATTGAAAATATCTTCTTTCACCAACATAAACGGCGACTATACACATGGACCTCACCAGATGGAACGCACAGAAATCAAATTGACTACATCTGTGGAAAGAGATGATGGAAAAGCTCCATATCATCAGTCAGAACAAGGTCAGGGGCTGACTGTGGAACAGACTATCAGTTGCTCAAATGCAAGTTCGAGCTGAAACTGAAGAAAATCAGAGCAAGTCCACGAGAGCCAAAATATGAATTTAAATATATGCCATCTGAATTTAGAGACAATCTGAAGATTAGATTTGGTGCACTAAACACTAGTGACTGAAGACCAGCTGAGTTATGGAATGACATCAAGGGCATCATACATGAAGAAAGCAAGAGGTCATTGAAAAGACAGAAAAGAAGGAAAAGATCAAGATGGATGCCAGAGGAGACGCTGAAACTTGCTTAGGAGCATTGAGCAGCTAAAGCAAAAGGAAGAATTAATGAAGTAAAAGAACTGAACAAGATTTCAAAGGGAGGCTAGAGAAGAGAAAGCAAAGTATTATAATGACATGTGCAAAGAGCTAGAGATGGAAAACCAAAAGGGAAGAACACACTTGGCATTTCTCAAACTGAAAGAACTGAAGAAAAAATTCAAGCCTCGAGTTGCAATAGCGAAGGATTCCATGGGGAAAATATTAAAACACGCAGGAAGCATCAAAAGAAGATGGAAGGAATACACAGAGTCATTATACCAAAAAGAATTAGTCGATGTTCAACCATTTCAAGAGGTAGCATATGATCAGGAACAGATGGTACTGAAGGAAGAATTCCAAGCTGCTCTGAAGGCATTGGCAAAAAACAAGGTTCCAGGAACTGATGGAATATCAACTGAGATGTTTCAAGAAATGGATGCAGAGCCGGGGGTGCTCACTTGTCTGTGCCAAGAAATATGAAGGACAGCTTCCTGGCCAACTGTCTTGAAGAGATCCATATTTATGCCTATTCCGGAGAAAGGTGATCCAACCGAATGTGGAAATTATAGAACAATATCATTAATATCACACCCAAGCAAAATTTTGCTGAAAAATCTTTCAAAAATGGCTGAAGCAGTACATCGAAAGGGAACTGCCAGAAATTCAGGCCGGTTTCAGAAGAGGATGTGAAACCGGGGATATCATTGCTGATGTCAGGTGGATCCTGGCTGAAAGCAGAGAATACCAGAAGGATGTTTACCTGTGTTTTAAGGCATTCGACTGTGTGGATCATAACAAACTATGGAAAACATTGTGAAGAATGGGAATTCCAGAACACTTATTTGTGCTCATGAGGAACCTTTACATAGATCAAGAGGCAGTTGTTCGGACAGGACAAGGGGATACTGATTGTCTAAAGTCAGGAATGGTGTGTGTCAGGGTTGTATTCTTTCACCACACCTATTTAATCTGTATGCTGAGCAAATAATCCGAGAAGCTGGACTGTATGAAGAAGAACGGGGCATCAGGATTGGAGAAATATGTTATGCAGATGACACAACCTTGCTTGCTGAAAGTGAAGAGGACTTGAAGCACTTACTAATGAAGATCAAAGACCACAGCCTTCAGCATGGATTGCACGTCAACATAAAGAAAACAAAAATCCTCACAACTGGACCAATAGGCAACATCATGATAAACAGAGAAAAGATTGAAGTTGTGAAGGATTTTATTTTACTTGGATCCACAATCAACAGCCATGGAAGCAGCAGTCAAGAAATCAAAAGATGCATTGATTGGGTAAATCTGCTGCAAAAGACCTCTTTAAAGTGTTGAAGGGCAAAGATGTCACTTTGAAGACTAAGGTGCGCCTGACCCAAGCCATCGTATTTTCAGTTGCATCATATGCATGTGAAAGCTGGGCAATGAATAAGGAAGACTGAAGAAAAATTGACGCCTTTAAATTGTGGTGTTGGTGAAGAATATTGAATATACTATGGACTGCCAAAAGATCCAGCAAATCTGGCTTAGAAGAAGTACAACGAGAATGCCCTTAGAAGCAAGGATGGAGAGAGTGCATCTTATATACTTTGAATTTGTTGTCAGGAGGGATCAGTCTCTGGAGAAGGACATCATGCTTGGCAAAGTACAGGGTCAGCAGAAAAAAGGAAGACCTTCAACGAGGTGGATTGACACAGCAGCTGCAACAATGAGCTCAGGCTTAACAATGATTGTAAGGGTGGTGCAGGGCTGGGTAGTGTTTCATTCTGTTGTGCATAGAGTTGCTATGAGTTGGTACTGACTGGACGACACTTAACAACAACAACAGCCATTGTACAGGGCTGAGTGCATGCTGAACAAAGATCCGAGATGTCCCAATCTCGTCTTGTGATGAAGGCCCAAACAGTTGATTTTCAAATTTCCTTTTTCTAATATGACATAGTAGAACTGCCTTATAGAGTTTCCAAGGAGTGCCTGGTGGATTAGAACTGCTGACTTTTTGGTTAGCAGCCTAATTCTTAACCACTACACCACCAGTGTTTCCATATATTTTTTGTGTGTGTGTGTGTGTGTGTATCTGCCTGTGTGCATGCACAAAGCCCTGGCATCCTCTACAGATAACTACTTGCCTTTTGAGAAACAGCTTTTCAGTTGTTACTGGGCCTTAGTAAAGAGTGAACAGTTAACCATAAGCCAACAAGTTACCATGCAACCTCTGTGTTCTTTGACCCACAAAATCATAATGTTTGGCATGCACAGTAGCACTCCGCTGTCAAATTAAAGTTTTATAATCGAGATAGAGCTTGAACAGGTAGTAAAGACCCAAGTAAGTTCATGACGAATTGGCCCAAATGCCCACGGTCCATACTCCTGCAATATTACCTACCTTCTTTTTCCCAGCCTGTACGTACGGCCTCATGGGAAGTTTCCTACCTTCAGTTGACTGAGGAAAAGAAAACCCAGGACTGGTTTACAGACGGTTGTGCACAAAATGTAGGCACCACTCAAAACTGGACAGCTACAGCACTGAAGCCTCTTTTTGGGAGTTCACTGAAGAATAGTGGTGAAGAATTCTTCCCAGTGGGCAGAATTTCAAGCAGTGCTCCTGGCTGTTCATTTTACTTAGAAGAAGACATGGTTATATGTGCGATTGTAAACTGATTCATGGGCTGTGGGCAATGGTTTGGCCGCATGATCTGGGACTTGCAAGGGACGTGATTGGAAAATTGGTGACAAGGAGGACTGGAGAAGAGGTATTTGGATAGATCTCTACTCTGAATATGCAAAAAACGTGAATATATTTGCATCCAATGTGAATGCGCGCCAGCAGGTGAACTCAGCTGAAGAGAATTTTAATAATCACCTGGATGGATAATACATTGTGTGGATACCAGTCAACCTCTTTCTCCAGCCACTCCTGTCATTGCCTGATGGGCTTATGAAAAAAGTGGCTATGGTGGCAGAGATGGAGATTATCCACGGCATCAGCAAGAATTCCTCTCACCAAGGGCAATCTGGCTTCAGCTACTGCTGAGTGCCCAATCTTTCAGCAGCAGAAACCAACAGAAAACCCATTGCCACTGAGTTGATTCCAATCCATAATGACTCTATTGGAAAGAGTAGAACTTCTCCACAGAGATTTCAAGGAGCACCTGATGGATTTGAACTGCTGACCTTTTGGTTAGCAGCCAACCTCTTAACTACCACGCAACCAGGTTTTCCAGAAAACAACATAGAGTTCTCAATATGACATCATTTCCTAGGTGTGATCAGCCAGCAACCTGACAGCAAGCTGATGACATTGCACCACATCCATCATGGAAAAAGCAGCATTTTGTTATTATGGAATAGACACTAAGTCTGGATATGGATTTGCCTTCCCTGTGTTTTTGGGTTGGGCACACAATACTTCTGAAAAAACCACTGTCTGTGAACTTATGGAACGCCTTTTCCACCATCATGGCATTCCACGCAGCATTGCCTCTGATGAAAGAACCCATTTCACAGCAAACAAATTGTGGCAACAGATCCAGACTCACAGAATTCACTACTCTTACATGCTCCTCATCAGATTAAAGCAACTGAATTGTTAGAACAGTAGAAATGCCTTTTGAAAAGTCAATTATGGCTCCAACTATATGGCAATACTTTGCAGGGGTGGGTAATATTCTCTAGGAGGCTGTATATGCTTCAAATCAGTGTACAACACATGGAACTTTTTCTCTCATTGCCAGGATGCACTGGTCTTGGAATCAAAGGGTAGAAGAGGGAGTGGTACCACTCATTACTACCCCCAGTGATCCACTCACAAAGTTTTTCTTCCTATGCTTGTGACCTAGGCTTTGCTGGCCTAGTGCTGTTAGTTCCAAAAGGGGCAAAATTTCCACCAGGAGACACAGCTATGATTCCACAGAGCTGGAAGCTGAGCATGCCACCTGGCCATTTTGGACTCTTTCTTCCTTTAAATCAACGGGCAGAGAAGAGAGTTACTATACTGGCATGACTGATCTTAATTGCCAAGGGAAATTGGACTGTTATTACACAGTGAAGGTAAAGAAGGATATGTCTGAAAAAAAGCCAATAGCTTAGGGCTTACCTTAGTGCTACCATACCCCATGATTAAAGGCAATAGAAAATTAAAATAATTCAGGCAGGACTACTAATGTTTCAGACTCTTCAAAAACGAAGGTTTGTGTCGCCTTATCAGGCAAAAAACGATGACCTGCTAAGGTGCTTGCTGAGGGCAAAGGGAATATGGAATGGGGAGTGAAAGAAAGTAGTTATAAATACCACTTAAAACAACACGAACAGTTGCAGAAACAAGGGTTGTAATCGTTATGAGTATGTCTTTATGTCTTCCTTATTATAAATATATTTGCATATGTATATGTACGTGAATCTAGGAATATTGGATATCAAGAATAAAATGGAACACATGAACATCAATATCCTAGGAGTTACTGAACTGAAATGGACTGGTACTGGCCTTTTTGAATCTGATAATCATATGGCCTACTATGTCAGGAATGACAAATTGAAGAGGCATGGCATTGCCTTCACTGTCAAAATAACATTTCAAGAGGTATCCTGAAGTACAACACTGTCATGATAGGAAAATATCCCTATGCATACTAGGAAGAACAGTTAATACAAGAATTTTTCTAATTTACTTTCTAACCACTGATGACAAAGATGAAGCAACTGAAGATTTTTAACAACTTCTGAAGTCAGAAATGGATAATACATGAAGTCAAGACTCATTGATAATTACTGGTGATTGGAATTTAAAAGTTGGAAACAAAGATGAAGGATTGGTAGTTAGAAAATATGACCTTGGTGATAGAAATGATGCATGACAGAATTTTGTGTAACCAACGGCTTCTTCATTGCAAATACTTTTTTTCAACAACATAAATGACAACTATATACATGGACCTCACCAGATGGAATGCACAGGAAAAAAATTGATTACCTTTGTGGAAAGTGATGAGGGAAAAGCTCAATATTGTCAGTCAGAATAAGGCTGAGGGGTGACTGTGAAACAGACTATCAGTTGCTAATATGCAACTTGACTCTGAAGAAAGTTAGAATAAGTCCATGAGAGCCTAAGTACAGCCTTGAGTTGTACTTTGAAGACCATCTCAAGAATAGATTTGATGCATTGAACACTAATGACAAAAGACCAGATGAGTTGTGGAATGACATCAAGGACATCATACATGGAGAAAGCAAGAGGTCATTAAAAAGAGAGGAAAGAAAAGAAGACACTCTGAAAGTTGTTCCTGAGAGCAGAGTGGCTAAAGCAAAAGAAAAATGATGAAGTAAGAAAGCTGAAAAGAAGATTTCAAAGGGTGACTGAAGAAGGAAAAGTATTATAATGAAATGTCCGAAGACCTGGAGATACAAAACCAAAATGGAGGAACACGCTCGGCATTTCTTAAGCTGAAAGAGCTGAAGAAAAAATTCAAGTCTCGAGTTGCAATAGTGAAGGATTCTATGGGGAAAATATTCAATGATGCGAGAAGCATCAAAAGATGATAGATGGAATACAGAGAGACACTTTCCCAAGAAGAATTGGTCAATGGTCAACCATTTCAGTAGGCAGCATATGATCAAGAACCTATGATATTGAAGGAAGGGGTCCAAGCTGCACTGAAGGCATTGGTGAAAAAAAAGGCTGCAGGAACTGATGGAATACCAAGTGAGATATTGCAACAACCTGATGATGCACTGGGGTGCTCAGTGGACTATGCCAAGGAATTTGGAAGACAGCTACCTGGCATACTAACTGGTAGAGGTACAATTTGTACTCATTCCAAAGCCAGATGATCCAACAGAAAGCAGAGAATATCAAACAATATCTTTAGTGAGTCAGAATCGACTCAACAGCAACAGGTTTGGTTTTTGGTTTGGGAAGTAAAATTTTGCTGAAGGTCCTTCAAAAGGATTTGCAGCAGTACATCCACAAGGAACTGACAGAAATTCAGCCAGTTTCAGAAGAGGATGTGGAAGAAGGGATATCATTACTGAAGTCAAATGCATCCTGGCTGAAAGCAGAGAATACCAGAAAGATGTTTACCTGTGTTTTATTGACTGTGCAAAGGCATTTGACTGTGTGGGTCATAACATATTATGGATAAGATTTTGAAGAATGGGAATTCCAGAACACTGAACTGTGCTCATGAGGAACCTGTACATAGACTAAGAGGCAGTCGTTTGAACAGGACAAGGGAATACTGTGTGGTCTAAAGTCAAGAAAGATGTGTGTCAAGGTTCTATCTTTTCACCATATTTATTCAATCAGTACCCTGAGAAAATACTCCAAGAAGTTGGACTATATGAAGAAGAACAGGGCATCAGGACTCATTAACAACCTGTCTTATGCAGACAACACAACCTTGAATGCTGAAAGTGAAGGGTACTTGAAGGACTTACTGATGAAGATCAGAGACCGTGGCCTTTGGTGGTTTACACATCAACCTTAAGAAAAAAAAAAAAATCCTCACAACTGGACTATTAAGCAACATCATGATAAATGGAGAAAAGATTGAAGTTGTCAAGGATTTCATTTTACTTGAATCTACAATCAATGCCCGTGTAAACAGCAGTCAAGAAAACAAATGGCACATTTCATTGAGTAAATCTGCTGCAAAAGACCTCTCTAAGTGTTGAAAAGCAAAGATGTCACCTTGAGGACCAAGATTCTCCTAACCAAAGCCATGGTGTTTTCAGTTACCTCATATGCATGTGAAAACTATGATATTGTTCTATATTTTCCACATTTTGTTGGATCACCTGTCTTTGAAATGGGTACAGTATGGATCTCTTCCAGTCAGTAGGCCAAAGTAGCTGTCTTCCAAATTTCTGGGCATAGTGCAGTGAGCACCTCCAGTGCTTCATCTATCTGTTGAAACATCTCACTCAGTATTCCATCAATTCCTGTGAATAAGGAAGGCCAGGAAACCCTGGTGGCATACTGGTTAAGCGCTACAGCTGCTAACCAAGAGGTTGGCAGTTTGAATCTGCCAGGAGCTCCTTGGAAACTCTATGGGGCAGTTGTACCCTGTCCTATAGGGTCGCTATGAGTTGGAATTGACTCGACGGCAGTGGGTTTGGTTTTTGTTTTTTTTTTTTAAGGAAGGCCAAAGAACAATTGATGCTCTTGCATTGTGGTCTTGGCAAAGTATATTGAATATACTATGGAGTGCCAGAGGAATGAACAAATCTGTGTTGAAAGAAGTACAGCCAGAATGCTCCTTAGAGACAAGGATGGAGAGACTTCATCTCACATACTTTGGACATGTTATTAGGAGGGACCAGTCCCTGTAGAGAACATCATGCTTGGTAGAGGAGAGGATCAGCCCACAAGAGGACTACCTTCAACAAGGTTGATTGACACAGTGGCTACAACAATGGGCTCAAGCATAACAAGGACTATGAGGAAAGTGCAGGACCCAGCAGGGCTTCATTCTGCTGTATATGGGGTCGTTATCAGCTGGAACTGACTTGATAGCACTTAACAACAACAACAACAATATAATTTAATTTGGATTGCTCTTTACCATTTACTATTTACTTTCCATTTGTAATTCTAAACATACATTACTTCATTTGCTCTTTTTATCTTCTGTTGGAATATTTTCGTTGCTCTCCTTTTTTCTGTGAAATCTTATTAATTCAATGCATTTTAACCATTCTTTTATTAGTGCCCTAAATTTTTTAACCATTCTTTTATTAGTGCCCTAAATTTTACAATATACATTCTTTATTCATGAAATAACAAATTATAACTTTTACCGTTTCTCAAACAGTGAAAACACTATACTGCCCTTACCTTTCTTTACTGCTTGCTGCCACATTTGCTCCATTGCATCCTAATGCAAATAGGTATTTAAAATTAGAAACTTTATAATTAACATTTTATGTAGTCAATGTCAATTTAGGTGTATTCACATAATTCTTTTTTCCCTTAACTTTTATTTGCTTTCTGAATATCCAAACATTCATCTGGGATAATTTTTTCTTCTGCTAGATTTTTTAACAAATCCTTTAGCAACAATCAGTTGGTAACTAATTATCTCTTTTTTTCAATTCCTTGAAGATGACATAATTTTGCCATTATAATAATAGGATCTCTTCATTTGGTATTAAATTTATAATTTTTTCACGTTTCATAGAACACTGGGTTCTGCCATTATTAAAATTAGTCATAGTCAGCCTTTTTTATATATATGTATATACATAATATGAGGGAAACCCTGGTGGCATAGTGGTTAAGTGCTATGGCTGCTTACCAAAGGGTCGGCAGTTTGAATCCGCCACGCGCTCCTTGGAAACTCTACGGGGCAGTTCTACTCTGTCCTATAGGGTCACTATGAGTGGGAACCGACTTGATGGCACTGGGTTTTTTTGGTATACATAATAAGAAGCAATTTTGACTACTCCATCATTTCAAGTAATTTTTATTGTGCCTTTCTATTCTTCAAGCATAGATTTCATTAGGTATAAATACCACAAAAATCAATCCATATTATATAACAAAGTCCATGGCATATAGCACTATTCAGCTGAAGACATCAAAAGTGAATGTCTATAAGAATAGTAGATATGTAGGCCTTCAAATTAAAAAGAGAACATTTGTGAATAACGTTGGAGAACAATATCAGTGTTTTAATTATATAAGTAATGAAAAGAGAGAGAATTGTTATTAGTGTATGGAAATATAATGCCTTTACAAATGAAAATGAATTTATTTCTAATAAGCAGAAATTCACACAGATGTATACGTGATTACTCTGTTTATAAAAAATAATAAAATACAATTAATAGAACTACTGGCAATAATAGCCATCAATATTGAAGGATCAAATATTAGACCAGATTCCAGAGATATAAATGTGGATTTACATACCATTTTACTAGATTTAACAAAGCCTATGTTTTGGGTTTGAATTTTAACTGAAATCCCCTACGGGAAACATGGAAGTGAATTTCCTTAGGGTTGCTAGCTTAAAAACTTACACTTTTCTTAATGCAAGATGAATGATTGACAGAATTCCATTTGATACAAACTAATCATTTTAATTTTAAATATTATTTTTCTGATGCTCAAGTATCATTTCCACTTGTGGTTGAGAATTCTCCTTTTCTTGTACTCTCCATTTTTTGTTTAGATGAGATTTTTGAAAATTACTTTTTCTCAGCCTATATAGTTTGACTTCAGTTTTTGTCAGTTTCAGACAAATATTTCTGTTAAAATACAGAAAGTTAGTCATTATCAGAGAAAGAATAATACAATGTATAGTACCAAAAACATCCATTGCTGTCAAGTCAATTCTGACTCATAGCGACCCTACAGGACGGAACAGAATTGCCCCATAGAGTTTCCAAGGAACCCCTGATGGATTCGAACTGCCGACCTCTTAACTAGCAGCTGTAGCACTTAACCACTACACCATCGGGGTTTCCAATGTATAGTACAGTCTGTCTTATATTACAGTGAGTAGTTATTTAATATTTTAATCTCTGTCATGATATATAATTCAACAATGTTTAATATTTTACCTTTCCTAGAGATACGTGTTTTTATCAGGGGACAACTGATGATTCTATAATGTATTAAAAAATCATATTGAGTGCAAACATTTCAAAAACTTGACTAAATAATTTTGGAAATAGTGTACTTTGTGCCAGCTACATTAAAGTTGAAAATGAAATAATCTCTCAGAATAGTATTCAACAAATATGATTAAATACCTGCTGATAATGGTAAAAAAAAAAAAAATTTTTTCTTGATAATGGTGCTATGACTTTAGCATTTGTTCATTATAACAGAAATGGTATAACAAGGAAATGTATAAGGAGGTATGTAATGCCAAGATTTTGGAAGCTAGTCTGAAAATAGGACTGTGAGATTTAATAGCATTAACATTACCTAAGATTTAATAGTTTATGATGAGATGAAAACATTTAACTATATGGCTGGGCAAGCCCTTTATCCCCCAAATCTTATAGAATATGAGAACAATTTCTCAAAAGCATTTTAAAAGGGACAATCTATATGATGTATTCAAAGATCTACTTTGTCCTTTCAACAGGAGCTCAACATCTCCTATGTTCTGGAGGTGGGTGATGAGACAAACTGACTTCAAAATACCCCAAGTTTGAGGATTTCCTGTTCAAACATTAAATAACACATTGATGAGCCATCTACTTTTTTCACCCTGCCTTTTTTCACTCTGAGCCCTCACAGGACAGTCTGTGAGAGCACAGATATTGTTTATTCTTGTATGGATTACTGTCTTTAGATTTCTCCTGAATTAACTCGACGGCAATGTTTTATTTTTATTTTTTTAATCCGGCTATAGCAGACCTCTAGGATGTTGACCAGGCCTCCCCACTACCGGCTGCATGGCTTTCTGACCGACAGAAGGTATGTACCACTCACTGCTCTCCTCTCTGTCTTCTAGCCCAGCTCATTCAGTGGGAGGTTCTCCATGCTGTGCAGGATGCCCTGAGGGGCTATTGATATACAGTAGATTCAAAGAAGAGCAATGGAGTCCTTACTGGAATAAGTTTTCAGGGTAAAGAGCAAACATCAAGTATGTCTGAAGATTTCTTAAGTTATTCTAGTTATTACCTTTGGAGAATTACTCCACTGTACACACACATTCACGTACACATATTTGAGTTTGTTAATCAATATCATTTAAAGTGAAATTCCATAAGCACCATAACAATGAACAATTAATGTGGATTTTTAAATTGGTCCAATTTTTGTCTTTGAAGAATGATATATTATTTTATATTGAGCCCAGTCTTAGAACTGTATTTTTAAAAGAAACTAGTTGAATGATACAAGGTCAGACATAATTCCTCATCCACTTAGTCCGATTAAATGCATTCAGTTTTATTTTGAAGAAAAAGCGGGATGAGCTAGCTTTCATAAAATAATAATCTGAACATAATAATTGATGACCAAAGGTTTTGAAAAATTTCAGAAAACCTTTTTAAAAATGAACCACACCGGCATAAGAAAATCCTGTCTAATGAGATATTTTACAATTTCTAACTGAAATGGATCAGAAACAGTTACATGGCCTTTGTGAGTAAAATCATAATTAAAAAGACAAACATCTACTGAGCACTTGTAAGTGCCAGGTTGTGTGTTAAGTGTATTACATGCGTTACTTTTATATAGTATCATTTCTACTTTGTTTAGAAGACTGAGCAAATTTCTGAAGGTCAAACATTGTAGGTTTAAAAGCTGAAATTTAATTCTAAATTTTACTTACTCTGGGGCCCATTGGCTGAATGAAATTACATGAACTGAATTAGTATAATTAATTACCCAACTAAAGTGACCTTCACTGACCCTGACAGACATAGGATCTTTCTGGAAATTTGAATCAAGAGTGTTCTCACATAAATGGTCTACATTTTCATTTATCAACTTACAGTCTCGTATTCTAGCCATTAAATAATTGACAATTACTTCGTAAAAGAAGTGGTTTTTTTTAAAAAAAAATGTTTTGTTTTTTCTTTGTGGTGCTTCAAATAGTTTTCCTCTGTGCATAAGTTTGGTGTATTAGGTAACACATTTAAACATGGGAAAATTTTCTTTAAATTCTTAGTGATTTCTCAGGACTCTCCACCCATCCATGAATAAGAAAAAGACCATATGGTAACACTTCACCTCCTTTAAGTAAATATGTGTGTATGGCTAAATCAAAATAATTTAGAGCAATAAATTAATATATATGCTAACTTTTCAATCTCCTCGTCTTTGAATTACTTAGCCTTTAACCAGTATTACTTTTTAAATTTTCATAAAAATTGATGCATTTTTTTTTTCAGATACACATTTTTAATTTTTCACACAGGTGATAGATATAATGGTTTTATGATATTTTGATGGAATCTGACTTTAAAAATAATGATATTTTAATTTATGAACTTCTTTATCCTCAATAATTTATTGCTTTTTGTTACTCCAACAAATAATATTTTGTCAAATGCAGGATCTCTAAAAAAAAATTCTTACTGTACTCTGGACCCTTGTGTAAAGCCTAAACTAAATCTAGATCAGAACTAGATTCTTCAACTGCAAATGACCACTAATCCACACCTTACTCCCATCCCCCACAGCCCAGTTTGTGTGCAGGAGCCATCTTGTCATTATTTGCACCTTATATTGACTTCTTAAAGCACACTTACCTTAAAGCACAGTCAGTGGCATCACTCAGCTGAAGAGATGAGTAATCAAACAGTAATCTACTCAGACATCAACCTGGCCAAATACCCAAAGAGGCAGCAAATCAAACCTGAGAGCAAAGATAGCTCCGTTTCAGACACTGAGCAGGACATAACCTATGTGGAATTAAACCTTCATAATGCTTCTCAGGATCTTCAAGGAAACGACAAGAAGCCCCATTGCAAAGGTAAAGCATTTACTGGGCCTTCAGCACAAGTGCTCTGGGATGTGCAGTTGGGGAGCAGAAATGGGGGGAAACGGGAAAAACTGAGGCATGAAACGAGGATAGTCAGGTTTAGGGAATAGGCTCACATAGTTTCATTTTTGAGAATCAGAGGTCAAATTGGGGGTATGATATTCTAATATGGAATCTGAAGACTAGTTTTACTCAGGCATTGATGAAATCTGTAGTTTTAACCAACAATTCATGAAGCATTATGTTTACTGACAATGCAGTGGTATAGAGAAAGATTACAAAGTGGAAGTGGGTTTAGTTCCAGCATTTATGCATATAATTTTCTGTGCATAGGGTTCCTCTTGTATGTACATCTTCCAGACAATTCTCTCCATCCTCCTTTCTCAGTATTTCCATTTCTCCCTGATGTTTTCCCATCACCTCCAGGGAGGCTCGCTGCTATGACCCTGGGAATCATCTGCCTTGTCCTGATGGCCAGTGTACTAACCATGACAGTCATAGTTGTCACTCCCTATAAGTCTTTGAAAGGTAACAAGGAAGCTTTTTATTTTAAGGATTTGTAAGTGCTTCTAATTATGTAATCATATTAAGGAAGAGAACTTTCATTTCAGTGTATGTATTTGGACTCAATTTTTATATTTGGGCTAAAAGTGGAAAGGTTATTGTGAATTTGTAAAAAAATATAAGTAACAGAATGAGGTAAAGAAATATATATACACACACATATATATTATATATATACACACAAGTATTATATATAATCCAAAATTTCTTTAGAAGTCTAAAAATAATTATTGAAAAACACAAGTTAATTTTTCAAAGTGGTTGTGTCAAATACTGTAAGAGATGGTAAAGTTTGGTTCATTCGGCTGTTTTTCCCCAAAGACCACTTGTTATGTGCATGTATGGGAATTAAATTTCAGTAATTAAAAGTTCCCCAAAGATCTTCATTACTTTAGTAACTATTTTTTTTGTTATTTTTATTCCATTATTCTGTTGCTAAACATACCACATTTCAAATAGGAAAATGAAGTGTTATGTTTTATTGATAGCATATCAATCTTTCTAAGAATTACTGTAAAATTTTTAGGTATGGAACAGGATAATTCTTCTCAGATAATGCCCCCAAAAGGTATGTAATCTTTTATAAAGTTCTGATATTAGCGCAGATTATATTTTGTCTTTATATTAGGGCTTGCAAAAATGATAATAAAATTTAAAACTAAAATTGAGCAATACATTTTCATAAATAAAAATTATAGGAGGGCATTCTTTCTTGTTTAAAAATAAGACAAAATTTTATTTTAAGATTACTAGATCATTATATATATAATCACCAAAATAAAGTAAAGGCAGTACATGTACATTTTCAGAACATGTATAGGATGTAGTCTTTGTTTGCCTTATGAGTACACAAATTAGGGGTTGAGATGTTAACTTTCTGTGCATATATATGTACCCAAAATATATATATATATATGCATTTTGTGTTTTGTTTTACAAGTGCCAGTTCGTGAAGGTGTGTATCTTGGTTCTGTATATATTTGTACCTCTACAAATATGTCAATTAATATTTATTTGTCAATTCAAATCATTTTGGTAGTAATTCAAATCTTTCTTAGGACATTGTCATCGTTGTCCAAAGGCCTGGTTTATGTATTCCAACAACTGTTATTACATTAGTAATGAAAGAAAGTCATGGAGTGAAAGTCAGATGGCTTGTGCTTCTAAGAAATCTAATCTGTTTTACATAGATAATGAAGAAGACATGGTAAGATTTTTAAATTATTCAAACATTTCATTGAAAGCTTATTTCAGTCAATAGTATGTTTGTAGGATTCATGTATATTTTAGTATATACTTGTAGTTTGTTTTCATGGCTGTTTAATATTCCTTTGATTTTACAATATTTGATTTATATTACTAGGGTATTAAAGCATATTTGCTTATTTAGTACTGTTTCTTATGAAAAACAATACTTCTGTAAATGGTTTTCTTCTAAAAAACCTGCTATTTCTATCTTATCATATGTAAAAAAATAAATTAATTAAATAAACGTATAATTTTGCGAATTGATCAGAAAGTGAACATACCGCTTTGTCATCAAGTCGATTCCGATTCATAGTTACCCTGGAATTGCCATCTATGGCTTCCAAGGCTTTAAATCTTTATGGAAGCAGGTTGCCACCTTATTTCTCCTACAGAGTGGGAGAGGGGTTTCTATCTGCTGAGCTTTCGATTATAAGCCTAGAGCTTAACCCCTGTACCACCACAGCTCCTAGAGAGTGAATGACCCATGTATTTAAAAAATACCTGGTCTCTTACTAAAGAACCCTGGTGGTGCAGTATTTATTCCCTCCACTGCTATCCAAATAATCAACAATTCAGCCTTACCCTGAAAGGCCTAGCAGTCAGCTTCTGCGTAAGCTATAGTCTCCACCAGCCTAAGCCCAGAAGAACTAAATGGTGCCCGGCTACCACCACCAACTGCTCTGAAAGGGATTACAATAGAGGGTTCCAGACAGAGCAGGACAAAAATGTAGAACAAAATTCAAATCCACAGAAAAAGACCAGACTTACTGGTCTGACAGAGACTGGAGGAACCCCTGAGACTGTGGCCCCAGGACATCATGCTAACTCAGAACTGAAGCCACTTCCAAAGTCCATCTTTCAGCCAAAGATTAACCCATTGCCTCTGAGTTGATTGTAACTCATAGCAACCCTATAAAACAAACAATAACACATGTGAGGAATGTGCTTCTTAGTTCAATCAAGTATATGAGAACAAAGGGACAACACTTACTGGAAAGCAAAGATGAGAAGGCAAGAAGGGAAAGGAAACCTGGACAAAGGAACACAGGGCACCCAGGGTTTCAACGGAAAGGGGAAGAGTGTTGACATATTGTGAGGATTGCAACCAATGTCACAAAACAATTTGTGTATAACTTTTTGAATCAAAAACTAATTTGTGCTGTAAACGTTCATTTAAAACACCATAAAATTAATAATAATAATAAAAATGATTAGAGAGAGCCAAGAAAACCTGTGTAGCTCAATTCTAGCCTGTAAAACATGAGGTTGCCATGAATCAGAATCAATTCTATGGCAACAAATTTGGGTTTTTTTTTTTTTTATTTGGTTTATTTGCAAATAAGTTTAAGAAATAGACATTTCTAGCTCGTAGTAACTATGTCCCTATGTCTGCTCTCAATACTTTCCTCTCCTCTCTAAAGCACTATGATGACATTTAATGTTATAGATTAGCTTTGCTTGTTTTTGAATTTTGTATAAATGAAATCATACAGTATGCATTTTCTTTTTGGTCTCTTTCATTTCACTCACACAAGACATTCCTGTAATTCGTCTGTATTGTTGCAGTTGACTGTAGTTTGCTAATTTTTAGTGGTATATTATGTGAATATAATAATTTGTAATCCATTTTACCATGTGTAGGAATTTGGATTAATTCCAGCACCTGCCCACTATGAATAATTAATTATTCTCTGTACATCCTTGTGTATGTATTCTGTCCACATACTACCTGTATGTGTAGGAATTCAATTGCAGGTTCCTAGGTACACATGCATGTCAAAATTTGTAAATTTATTCAATAGTTTCCTAGTTTTTTTGTACACGTACCCATTTTATTCAATACTATCTGATCCTTGTAATCATCCAAACTTAGTAGTATGAGGGATTTAATATTGAAAGTTTTTATGCTTATATAGTAGTGTCATGATATCAATAATGCATTTGCCTGATTCCTGTTAGACTGAACACATTTCCGTGTGCTCTTAGCATTAGTATACTGCTTCGTGAAGTGCCTATTCACGTCGCTTGTCCATTTTTTCTATGTGGTTTCTCTTTCCTTCTAATAAGTTGTTGACATGTTTTGTATGTGAGCTCTTTCTTGATTTTATGAGATTTAAGTAGCTTCTTTTTTCTCAGTGACTTACATTTTTACTTTAATATTTTGAGTCTTTTAATGAACATTTATTAATGTTATGATAGTCCAGTTCGGCATTTCTGTGGGTCTTAATGCTTGTTTTGGATCTATTTCAGAAATTACTAAAAGTCTATAAAGATACTATATTTATCTGTAGGAATTATTTCTTAATTTCTTTCTTTTTTTTTTTTTACCTTTTACATTTAGATCACAATTCATTGGGAATTTATTTTTTGTGTTTTTGATGAAGTGAGGTAGAAATGAAGTTCATACTTTTCTATATCATTTTATTGACAAAGCTTAACTTATAGCAAAGGTGGCCTTTTTTCCATTCTTCTTTCTGCCACCTTTGTCATAAATCTATTTCATATGTGTGTCTATGTGAGTGTCTACATTTGATGTATTTAGGGAGACTACCATGTTTCATTTTTTCTATTTTTTTCTTGCACCAGTGCCACATGGTAAATATTACTAAAGCTTTATGTTAAACTTTGACATTCAGTGCAACAAATGATTTCCTCCCAGTCTTCTTCAGGAATATCCTGTTGCACTGGCCCTTTTAGTGCCTATCTAAACGTTTTCACAAAATCAGGAGGTGGCTTTATCAAAATTATATTTAATCAATAGATTAATTGTTCAAAATTGATATCTATATAATATTATGTTTTAACATGCCTGTGTTGTTGTTGTGTGCCATCTAGTCGATTCGACTCATAGCGACCCTACAAGACCCTAGAAGACCCTACAGGGCAGGGTGGAACTGCCCCATAGTATTTCCCTGGCTGTAATCTTTACAGGAGCATACTGTCAGGTCTTTTGTGGAGCTGCTGGTGAGTTTGAACTTCCGACATTTCAGTTGGTAGCGGAGCACTTAACCCTTGCATCACCGGGGATCCTTTAACATGCCTTAATCCTTTTTTTTTTTTTAATCCTCTGTTTATGTCCTCGAAACAGTTTTGTATTTTTAGGTTAAAGTCTTGCACAATTTTATTTAACTCTGCTTATCTTTTTTTTTTTTTCTTTATCTTTCTTTTTCTGATATCGCTAATGGAACACAATAAAATTTATATATATCTGTATGTCGATCTTATTTTCAGCAATCTTGCTTAATTCGTTATTTTAGTCAGGGTTCTACCAGAGAAAGAGAAGCAGCAATAATGCATGATTTCTCCCTAGCTGCTTTCAATGTTGTTTTTATTGTGTGAATATATTTGTAACAAAACATTTGCCATTCGACATTTTTCACGTGTACAATTCAGTGACGTTATGTTTATTGTGTTGTTCAACCATCACCATTATCCATTCTCAAATTTCCTCATCACCCTAAAGAGAAATTCAGTGTCCCTTGAGCATCTCATTCACCTATTCCATTATCTTCCTCCTGCCACTACACATATAAACTACAATAAGCTTTGGTCTCTATACACTTGTCTATGCTAGAAATTTCACATCAGTGTAATCATACCATATTTGTCCTTTTCTGATTTCATTCAGCATTATGTTTTCAAAGTTCATCCATGCTGTAGCATGTTATAGGACTTCATTTCTCTTTATGGCTGAGTAATATTCCATTGTATGTATGTACCTTATTTTATTTATTCATTCATCTGTTGATGGACATTCAGTTTGTTTCCAATTTTTTGGCTGCCATGAACACTAGTGTGCAAGTATCTGTTTGTGTTCTTGCTATCAATGTTTTGGGTATATACCTAGCAGTGGAATTGCTGGATTGGATGGTGATTCTATGTTTAAATTTTTGAGTAAGCAACAAAACTGGTTTCCACCTCCTCAGCTACACCTTTTTATAATCCCACCAGTAACGATGAGCTTTCCAATTTTTCCACATCCTCAATGATACCTGTTGTTTTTTGTTTTTTAAATCAGTGCCATTTTAGGGTTGTAAAGGGATAGCACATTGTGGTTTGGATTTGCATTTGATAATGACTAATTACTTTGAATATCCTTTCAGGTACTTGTTGGCCATATGTATTTCTTTTTTTTTTTTGATGAAACATCTATTCAAGTCCTTTGCCAATTCTCTATTGTATTTTCTGTTATGTTATATTTTTATTTTTTAGCCTGGCTTCCTAGGAGTTTTCCTTGTGACCACATAGCTTAGTTGTTAGCCAATGATTTAAATAGAGGTCATATTCAAAGACTTCAGCTCTACAGGACTTCCTTCCTATGTAAATTGTTGTGGTGTGTGTGCCTGTGTGTGTGTGTGTGTGTGTGTGTTGGGAAGTGCTCATAACTTTGCAGCAAGTTCTCAGGTCTCCATTGGCATTTACTTTTTATTGGGAACTTCTAGGCGTCCTTTGAAAATGTAGTATTTATTCAGTTAGCCAAGAATGTGTAGAGAGCTAATGTCATCCCTTTTATTGGACTCTCATTTTTAAGATATTTGTATTAAATTTATGGCTGGGGGAAAAATTATGGCTGGTACTCTGTGGAGACCACAACTCAGGGTAGAGAATTTGTGGGTTTTACTCATTCATTTGCCATAGATTTCAGTACTTCAAGGTGCAAATCCTGTGGGTTTTTACCCCACCTCTCACCTGCAGTCAAATCTGCCCCTTCTGGCAGTAACACTGCTGACTTTTGCAGCCTGCCCCATGCTGTAAAATCTGCAGTTGTTCTCACTAAGCTGGGGAGGGGAAGGGTAAATATTACTAAAAGTACAAAGTTTAACATAAACATGAAGCAAGAAGGCTTCAGATGTGTGCAAGTCTTACTTTAATGTCTACCAGCTTTCCAGGAGTAAATCTTTTTCAAATTATTATTGGACTTTGATCAATTTCCAGAGCTCTGAAAGTATTGTTTTTGTCAATCTGATTCCTTTTTTCAGTCACACTAATCAAAGGCTATAATGTGTCCAGTGTGAAACACTCACTATGTGAGCAAACTGAGGGGCTCTGTACAGTGAGAAAGGATTCACTTTATTTGATAGAACAAAAAAATAATTTATATTTGAATTCTCTTAAAATTGTTTTCTCCTAGAATTTCATGAGGTATTTCGGTGTCTTAACGTGGGTTGAACTTAGTGGCAATTCAACTTTCTCCTCCAAACTGTAAGAGTTTTGAAATTCCTCTGTTTTATAACTTAAGAATAAGCAATATATGAATAATTATTTAAGTCTTCACTGACAAATAGTAGGGGAAATGCTCAGATTTACATATATAGCTGTAAGTCTACATAAATTATTTAAGATCAAAGTGTCTATTATATTATTAATTATATATTATCAATATTAATAATTATTAAAAAGGATAACTCCATGAATATTATTTTCATATATATATTTAAATATACATGTATCTGTTCTTAAAACTAATGTTATTCTCTGTATTACAGGATTTCAGTATCTCCAGAGAGAGGCAAGAAATGCACATATTTTAATATTTACATTAACAAGATTTCTTTTGGATCCTGCTTGAAATTAAACACATATGTTTGTAAGCACCAGGCACGATTGTTTCCCTAATTTTGGTATGATGCTATTCCCCATCTATGAACACGTATTGCTAGTTTCTTCAATAGTCATATAATGCTTATTTTTAGTACAATTATTTTACGTTTTTAATTTACATTAACTTAAAAAAATTATACATACATAAAATAACAAATTTGCCATTTAACCTTTTTACATGCACAATTTAGTGACATTAGTTACATTCATCGTGATCGTGTTGTGTATCCATTACCTCTATCCCTTCCCTAATGTTTCCATCACCCTTAACAGAAGCTCAATGTCTCCTAAGCAATAACTCCCCTTTTCTACCTTCACTCCTGACTTCATAACCACTAATCAATTTTGGTCTTTATTCATTTGTCTAATCTAGATATTTCATATAAGTAGGATCATATATTTGTCCTTTTGTGACTGAATTATTTTACTCATATACAGACAAATATACATTTGTTATGCTTCTGCTATTTGTTTAAATAAATTGTGTAAGAATTACAAATCACAGATTATCAAGAACTGTTATGTTCATGTCATCAATAAAGTGAATACATTTATTCAATTTTCAAATGAATTGGTGTCTCCGAGCCCTTGAAGTTGTTTAAAATGAGGACACACCATCCCTAGTGGTAAGGTGTGTAAATCAAAGCCCCGTTAGGAGACAGACACCAGAAAAAGTTTATGTAAATAATTATTAACTATTTGCGGAGGATAGACGTAACTAAGATGGGATAAAAGAAAGCTATAAAGAATATCTTAATGCCGAGGGACAATACCCAAAGAACAAACTCAATAGTTAGATTTCACACTTCAGTGGCTGCAGCTCACTGAATGGCAGAGGTGTTCTGGGTTTTCCCGGGACAGAAGAGGTCCAAGCCAGAGGGCTGGAATTGGTGAGGATGGAATCTCAGCCAGACTGGCAAGCAAAGAGCCCCCTACCAGAGAGCTAGTGAGCAGAGGCTGGGGGGCAGGGAATTATGACTGGGACCAGCAGCAAAAACTTGCTGATGGCTAAATACCACACATGTCCTGCATGCATCTAGCTGACAGCCCCCAACCCCACCATAGGAGCAAAAGAAGAAGGAGCATCACAAATCCAGGAAGAAGAACCCTTCCTCCTGCAATGTCTCCCCAGTGGCTTCTACTGACAAAGCTTAACATCATGCCAGCTGCAAGGGAGAAAATTTTATAGGATATAGATTCATTATAATGAAACAGGGCAAACGATATGGTAGATTTGGAGATGAGAGAGAATAAATTGTTAATTGGCACACAAAGTCACCATTGTGACACAAGACAGAATTGCAATATAACAGACCTTTGTATTTGATCCACTCCCTCAGAGCATAGAACCAACATGTATCTCCAAATTCCATTTTAGTGCAACATTATCACTACTTGTTCCATTTTTCGTAGACATTGATATTTTCATTGGGTACTGTCTAGTCTCCTTTGATAAGTGTCACATGTCTGTGTTTTCCTCTACTGGATTTCTGATGTTTTGGAAGGTATTTTATTCAATTCTCTATCCTCATCTTTCTCCCACACTTTATCATCATGCTTAGAAAAATGCTTTGACAAAAAACTAAAGTGTTAAATGTTGAAAACAAAAAGAATCAAAAGGATAGACGCACTTGTTTGATTTAAACAGCAGATTTTATTTGCAGAATTCAAAATAAAAAGATTAGTGATTTATCATTCATTCAGAGACCTTTCTGCCATCGTTCAATTAAAAGAAGGGAGCTTATCATCGAGTATTATTAGCAAAATAAATCCATATATACATTTATCTCTCTAAATAGGCTAAAATTTCATTTTACGTAATACATAAATTGTAGCTGTATCAGATCATTGAAGTTGTATAATAAGCAACCACAAGAGTGCATTGACATTCAAAAAAATTAAGAATATTTTCTCATTCACCCATTTGTTGTTTAGATGGGTGTCCGTTATTAAAGGTTGTGCCTAGGTGGACATAGCTCCAGTCCACTAACTTAGTTCAGATTTTTTTCATATATCATATTCTCAGAACAGGGGGCTCAGAGCATGAGTATACATCCTTCTCATAGCAGAGGTCATCAGTTCTCAGAGGGGCAAGCAGAAACGTACTTCTTCATGCCTGAGCACAGAACTCACATATTTTCACTTTCTCACCCCAAATCCTTGTCAAAACAAGTCACATGCCAAGCCACTGGGAGTTTATTTTAATAAAAAATCATTGGGAAATACAAAGATTTTCAGTACTTTATTAATTTTTTCCCTAGGTTTTTGTTTCCTTTATTTCAAAACGTACTGCAAGGTAGTCTCGTATAGTGGTGGAGAATCTCAGATGGAAGCATTTGTGAGCATCCTTTATCAATGTACAGATGGGGAGGAAGCAGTATAGTATAAAATTTAGTGACACGAGCAATGTCCAATGGAGCCAGACCACTTGGGTATAAATTCTAATTCTATACTATTAGCTATGTGATCCAGTGACATAGTTGTTTTGAATCAGTCTTCTTCCCTGTAAAGTATAATACAAATAGTATATTATCCACGGGTTATTCGAAAAGCACTTTACAATAGCTATGGGCACATAAGTAATCAATGATTTTTATATGAAATTTTTATGCTTCAGTTCTATCACCTGTAACATGATGACTAGAATTACAGCTCCCTATTTTTTTTTAACAGAGCCCTGTTTTTTTTTTTTTTTAACAGAGCTGCTATGAAAAATTAATAACACAATACTGAAGATTCTTAAAGGAAAGCCTAAGCAAATTAAGTTCTTGTTACATGAGACTTTTCATAGTTCTTTTTCCTCCAAATATTCAACCAAACCTGACTCCCTACAGGACATCATCTCTAACACTTTGTCCTCCATCTTTCATTCGGCAAATCACCATTGCTTCAATAAAGTAATTTTAGACAGGTATAACAAATTACCTGATTGAACTAATTCAGGCAGATATGTCAAGGATACATGCTTTTTAAGGAAAGTTAATGACGTTTAATACATGCTATGTATGTACCTGCCACCATCTGTCAGTTCGTCACACTGTGATGGCTTGTGTGTTGCTATAATGCTGGAAGCTATGCCCCTCGTATTTCAAATACCAGCAGGGTCACCTATGGTGGACAGGTTTCAGTGGGACTTCCAGAATAAGACAGATTATGAAGAAAGGCCTGGTGATCTATTTATAAAAATTAGCCAATGCAATCCTTATGGATCACAACAATATTGTTCAACTCACTTGCTTTCAACACATCATCAGGTGGGGTCTATTGCTAAAGGAGAACATGTTTGGTGAAGCAGAGGCCTAGAAAGGGCAAGGAAGAACTCAGGAAGATGGATTGGCACAGTAGCCACGACAATGAACTTGAACATGCCCCCGGCAATCCTGAGAGTCATGCAGGATTGAGAAAAGTTTTGTTCTGTACGTAAGGTTGCCATGAATCCCAGTCCACTTGATGGCATGTATCTATAACTACCTGTCATATATGGACAAGAAAGTATAAAAGAAGAATAAAATAAACCCAAGGCAAGCATCTGAAGAAAATAAAAAAGATTAGAACAGAAATAAATGAAATGGACAATAGAAAAACAACACAGAAAAGAAATGACACAAACTATAGATACCTTAACACTATCAACAATCTCAACAATAATTTGTTGGACTGGTGGAAAGAAAAATAGAAAATCCTCAAAAGACTAAAGTCAGGAATAAAAATATGGATATCATTGTCGATCTTACAGAAATAGAAAAGATTATAAGAGAATGCTATGAATAGTAATATGCTAATAAACTTGATAACCTAGAAGAAATAGACAAGTTCTTGGAAACACAAATTACATAAACTGACAGAAAAAGAAATATGAAATCTGAACAGAGCTGTTAAAAGCAAAGATGATGAATTAGCAATTAAAAAGTTTTCCACAAATAAAACTCCAAATCCATGTGGGTTCACTGATGAATTCTAAGAAACATTCAAAAAGAAGAAGGTTACAAGACAATTCAATGGAGAAAGAATAGGCTTTCATACAACAAATGGTGGTGGTACAATTAAATATCCACATACAGAACATTAACTTGGACCCCTACCTCACTTCATATACAGTGAAATCTTTTATTCCGAGTAACACAAAATTTCTGCCTTTGACAAGGTGTGCTCTTACTACTTTTCTATCACTCTCTTGGAAGAAGTACAGCCAGAATGCTCTTTAGAAGTGAAAGAGCAAGTCTTTATCTCATGTATTTTGGACATGTTATCAGGAGGGATAAGTCCCTGGAGAAGGACATCATGCTTGGTAAAGTAGAGAGAGAGAGTCAGAGAAAAAGAGGAAGACCTTCAACAACATGGATTGACACAGTGACTGCAACAACGGGCTCAAACACAGCAACAACTGTGACGATGGTGCAGGAACAGGCAGGATTTCTTTCTGTTGTTCATAGGGTCACTATGAGTCAGAATCAACTCCACAGCACCTAACAACAACAACCTCATAAACACCCAGGAAGAGTTTCTTTTCAGTTTCATAGGACTGGAACAGAAACTAAGCCACTTTTGATGATTTGCATGTTTATTCAAATTATATACAGACATGTGCATATACTATTCAAACAAAGGTATGGGTAAAATTTACTTTTTCATAAAAACATCTAATGTCAACTATTTAGTTTTTTTGATGAAATTATTGAAACAAATATTTAAGACCATAGTCTTATGAAATAAGAATTGCTTTTCTTTAACTTTTCCAAATTTCTTCAAAGCTTTGGTATAGCTGAAAACTTGTTTGACTTAAAGGTCAGGCTCTTCTAATGGTAGGTCTTCATTATCTTCATCATCTTCATCTTTAGGTTGTAAGCCCACAAATTCTTGCAGGTTTATGTCATCCATTTCTGTGACAAATTCTTTGTCAACATCAACATAAGGGCTGCCTCTTACTCTATTTTCTCAAACAGCAATATAAATGTCACTTTTTGTATCCTGAGTCTACAATGCAAAC
This sequence comes from Elephas maximus indicus, assembly GCF_024166365.1. Classification (NCBI taxonomy): domain Eukaryota; kingdom Metazoa; phylum Chordata; class Mammalia; order Proboscidea; family Elephantidae; genus Elephas; species Elephas maximus. Next base: position 68,971,592 of record NC_064822.1, on the reverse strand, counting down.
TCATTTGGCTCCCAAAAAGACACATTGCAGGTGATTCTATTTTTTGATTATTATTATTGTTATTTTAAGCTCTGAAGCCACTAGTCATATGCTGAGAATCTATCAACTTTGAAAATTTGGCCGTTTCTTTTGCCTTTGCTTGCAAGATAGGTCCTGAAAGTGGCTTAGTTTCTGTTCCAGTGCTATGAAATTGAAAAGAAACACTTTCTGGGTCTTTATGAAGTTGTTAGGTTCTGTGGAGTCGATTCTGACTCATAGTGAGCCCATGAACATCTTTAGAGGTTTCAAGAAACCACTCCAAAACAGTTCTGTTGATTTCTGCATAATTTCAATCCTTCCTTTCTTGGCTTTTATGTTGGTGTGATCATGTACTTTTCAATTATTTTATCCTGTTCTTTCATAATTGAATAAATTTACATTTGATTACCCTTGAACTTAATTATAGCTTCCTTGATGGTGTTGTTCTCTTCAGTTATCTTTTTGGCAACATTAACCTTTTCTTTCAAAGATAAATTTCTCACTCTCTTGTCCGTGGCTGGGAAGGAATAAGCTGTTTTAAAAAATAGAAAACAAAAAAGAAAATAAGTACTCATAAAAATTAAGAAATTTACGATGTTATCTTCTCAAAAATGTGACTATCTCAGGCAAAAAAGGAAAAAATGAAAACTATCAACATTCTTATATGATAAAGTTAGCACACTTCGGTAAATTATTTAAGTGTGAGAAGAATGAATTGCTTTGTACACACATTGAATGTGTTAAATTTGGAAACGTTTCTGTATTTTTCGGGAAAACGAGAAATTTTGAAGGAAGGAATTTCAGGGAAATGAAGAGTGAATTTTGAAAACTGGAATAATATGTACCAAAAATTACAAATAGCTAAATTGAAAACTAAAAATTAAAGATAAGAAGACTAAAACTTCTCAAGACAAGGGAAAAAGTGTGTTTTGTTAGATTTTAATGAATATGAAGGAGTTTACTAATATCTCTTACCTTCTTCCAACCTATGGATATTGTTCTTCCCTGGAAAAAGTTTACAGGCAAAAAAAAAAAAGGGCCACAAATGGGAAAAATGTAAAAAATAGACGTACTCAGAGAACGGTAGCAATGTACAGTATGCACTCACGCACAATACTACTCAAAAGGAAATGGAAGACTGAGGCTTCGTCTCTGCCTCTTGTACTCCTTGGGATTATCTCGGACTTTTGCATTTGCACTACCTCCTATCTGGGTTGCAATACCAACGATTTACTGATTCTGTTCACGTCTCACAGATTCTGGATTTCAGAGAATATTCGATAGGCTGAAGTAATTGTTTTGGCAGAATATACTTGAGTTTTCCTTCTCAGACAGGTTTTTTCTTAAACAGGTTCTGGCTTTTTTTGGGGAGGGGGCAGGTTTAGTATATTAACATTGTCACAAAAGCCAAGAGAGATATATTTGTTATAGATGACGAAATCCATGAAAATCATCTAGAAGTGTGTCTTAGGCTATGTTGTCTAGAGAAACAAAACCAGTGAAGAACATATATATATATATATGCACACACACATATACACAAATATATACATATATATGTATATACACACACACATACATATGTATATACACATACCTATTTTTTGTATTTATGTATGTATATTAGGAGAGAGTGAGAGAGAGAGATATTTATCTCAAGGAAATGGTTCATGCGGTTGTAGAGGCTGACAAATCCCAAGTCCATGAGTCAGACATCAGGATTGATGCTTCTTAGACTCACACAGCTTCAGGGCCTGATGAACCCAAGATCACAGATCAGACTGCAGGCTGCTGGCTTGTGGGCTGTGGAGGCTAATAAGTCCAAGATAAGCAAGTAAGAGGGCAGACTGCTGACTCACAGGCAGTAGGGGCTGTCAAATTCCAAATCAGCAGGCAATATGACAGGCCACTGGTTCAGTTTCCAGGAACAGGAGGTCTGATGATGCAGGATCCAGAGCAAGCAAAAGCCAGTGAGCTTTGCCAGAACATCCATATGTATTGAATGCAGGCTGTACTCCTAGGGAAACTCCCCTTAAATCGGATTGGCTGATCACATCACATCACATCATGGAGGTGATTATATTACAAAACGAGGGATAACTCCTTCATTGCATACCTTACAAAATACACAATTACATAACTTCCAAGCCAATGAGAATCATGGCCCCGTCAAGTTGATTCAGAACATTAACTACACAGTCCGTCCCTGTCAACTTGACACCTGTACATATCTCTTTAAACCATACACAATCTTAAATAAAGATGCTTACAAAGTCATACTCGTGCCTAATGTAATACAACTAACATGCTTTCAACTGAAAATGCACTGTTTATATCTTATATTTTATAAATGAAGAAAATAAATTATTTGCTGTACACATACTAGGAAGGAATACACAACAATTACACTCCTCATTTCTGCGACTGGTTCTCGTGGTTGTAAATGGTATCTAGAACTACCTTCTACCACCAGCCATTTTGTATTCCCTTTATCGTCAACAAGTGCCTCAGCTGGTCATGATTACTTGCCTTTTGAGGTGACCCAAACCTTCATTCCTGAAGGCTCTGTGCCATTAGTAGTCATGTTTGAATTGGGTTGTTGTAGTTTTCCATTGACTTTAATCATAGGGCCTGGAAGTACTAAGAGACATCCTAAGGCATCTCCTGTATTCCAGGCATATGCTTCTTTACCTCCTTTTTGTAATATCCATCAATTTCTTCTTGGTAATCAGGATCAATCACACCAGCCAATATAGTAACGCCCTTCTTTACCTGTTAATCCAGAAGCATGAGGAGCCAAAGTGGCTGGGTGACATTCTTAAGCTCCAGTTCAATGTAATCAGTGGTGTGTCTCCTGAAGGGATCATTTTCTATGTGGGAGATCATATCATCTGCAAATAGGATACTTACACTTTTTCCTTACCGATTTGGAAGCAAGTTATTTCTGTTTCTTGCTTATGCTCTGCATAGGACCTCTAGCCCAATGTTGAACAAGAGTGGTGATAAAGGGCATCCTTGTCTGGTTCCTGTACTCAGGGGGAATGCTTTCAGACTCTGTTTAGGGTGATGTTGGCTGTTGGCTTCATATAAATGGCCTGTATTATGTTAGGGAATGCCCTTCTATTCCTATTTTCCTGAGAGTTTTTATCATGAATACATGTTGGTCTTTCTCAAATGCCTTTTCTGCATCAATTGACAAGACCGTGTAGTTCTTGTCTTTTGTTTTATTTATGTGATAGATTACTTTGCTTTCTAAATGTTGGACCGTCCCTGAATACCTGGTATGAATCCCACTTGGTCATGGTGAATTATTTTTCTGATACGTTGTTGAATTCTATTGGTTAGAATTTTGTTGAGGATTTTTGTGTCTATGTTCATGAGGGATATTGGTCTGTAATTTTTTTTTTTTGTGGTATCTTTACCTGGTTTTGGTATCAGGGTTCTGCTGGCTTTATAGAATGAGTTTGGGAGTATTCCATCCTTTTCTGTGCTCTGAAATACCTTTAGTAGTACTGGTGTTAACTTTTCACTGAAAGTTTGGTAGAATCCTTCAGTGAAGCTGTCTGTTTCAGGTCGGTCTCTTGTTGTTGGGAATTATTTTAAATTACCTCTTCAATCTCTTCTTTTGTTATTGGTTTATTTAGTGGTTCTACCTCTGTTCGTGTTAGTTTAGGTAGGTACTGCATTTCTAGAAATAAGTCCATTCTAGGTTTTTGAACTTGTTGGAGTACAATTTTTCATAGTATTCTCTTATGATTCTTTTAATTTCAGTTGGGTCTGTTGTGATATTGCCCATCTCATTTCTTATTCAACTTCTCTGCATCCTCTCCTGTTTTTCTTTTGTCACTTTGGCCCGTGGTTTATCGACTTTATTGATCTTTTCAAAGAGCCAGCTTTTGGTTTTCTTAACTATTCCAGTGGTTTTTCTATTCTCTATTTCATCAATTCCTGCTCTAGTTTTTTTATTATTTTGTTTCTTTTGGTGCCTGAGGGCTTCTTTTGCTGTTTTCTATTTGTTCAAATTGTAGGGTAAATGTTTTGATTTTGGCCCTTCCTACTTTTTGGATGTGTGCATTTATTGCTATAAATTGACTTCTAAGCACTGCTTTTACTGTATCCCAAAAGTTCTGGCAGGATGTGTTTTCATTCACATTGGATTAAAGAGTTTCTTTATTCCATCCTTGACTTCTTCTATAACCCAGTAGTTTTTGAGCAATAGATGTTGTTCAGTTTCCATGTATTTGATTTTTACCCTTGCTCTTTCTGTTATTGACTACTACTTCTATGGCTTTATGTTCAGAAAAGTTGGCTTGTAATATTTCAACGTTTTGAATTCTCTTAAGGCTTGCTTTATGGCCTAGTAAGTGCTCAGTTCTGGAGAATGTTCCATGTGCATTGGGAAAGAAAGTAAAGTTGGCGGGTGTTGGATGGAGTGTTCTGTGTATGTCTGTGAGATCCAGTTGGTTGATTGTGGCATTTAGATCTCTATGTCTTTTACTGAGCCTCTTTCCGGATATTCTGTCCTTCACTGACAGTGGTGTGTTTAAGTCTTCTGCTATTATTGTGGAGCTATGTATTTCTCTTTTCAAGGCTGTTAGAGTTTGGTTTATGTATTTTGGAGCCCTGGTGTGGGGTGCATAAATACTTGTTATGTTACGTCCTCCTGGTGTGCTGACCCTTTAATCATTATACAGTGTCCTTGCTTATCCTTTGTGGTAGACCTTGCTTTAAAGTCTATTTTGTCAGGGATTAATATTGTCACTGCTTCTCTATTTTGATCGTTGTTTGCTTGATATTTTTTTCTCCATCCTTTGAGTTTCAGTTTGTTTGTGTCTTTAAGGTGTGTTTCTTGTAGGCAGCATATAGTGCTGTCATTTTGATGTTTTTTTTTCCTTGTGTTGTTGACAATATCTTTGTTCCACTTAATTTTCTCTGCTGAGTCCTTTTTCTTTATGTATTTTCTTTTCTTCTTTTTCATTGTTGTTGATTTTGTATTTGCTGAGTCTTTATGTTTTCTTGTTTTTTATGTCAATTTGTGGTATTGTTAGTTTCCCTTGTGGTTACCTTAAAATTTACCTCTTTTTCTAACTTTAAACAAATCTTTTACTTCTTGATATCACCTTAACTTCCTCTACATATGAATGTTCTATAAGCACATTATTTAGTCCCTTTTTTGTGGTTGAACGTTGTCATCTTTTATGTATTGATGTCTCCATTTCCCTGTTTTCAGTGTTTTAGCTTTGACTTATTTTTGTGGCTTCCCCATCTGAGTTGATATCTGGTCGGTCTATCCTCTGTGTAGTCTTTGTTGTTATCTGAAGCTTTTGATGCTCTAAGTGGAGGACTCCATGGTATTTCTTGTAATTTTAGTTTGGTTTTTACAAATTCCTTAACTTCTGTTTATCTGGAAATGCCCAAATTTCCCCATCATATTTGAGAGACAGTTTTGCTGGATATATAATTCTTGCCTTGTGATTTTTTCCTTCAAGTTTTTAAGTATGTCATCCCATTTGCTTCTTGCCTGCGTTGCTTCTACTGAGCAGGACGAGCTTAGTCTTAGTGATTCTCCTTAGTAGGTGACCTTTTATTTATCCCTGCCGCTCCTAAAATTCTTTATCTTTTTTTTGGCAAGTTTGATTATAATATGTCTTGGTGACTTTCTTTGTAATCTACCCTGTGTGGGATTTGATTAGTTTCTTGTATAGCCTTTCAGAAGCAGATCGCCTGGCCTGTCTTCCTAGCAACTCCGGGTGGGTTTGAACTGTCAACCTTTTGTCTAGTAGCAAGTGCTTACCTGTTTGTGATACCTAGGACTCCTCTTTGGACACTAGAGTCTGCCATTATTGTTATTAGTCACATACATCAGACAAGGTAAATTCTAACTACTTCCATAATTTTAAGTAATTTTTATCATGAAATTATAGTTTCTGAGTATAGATTTCATTAAATATAAATGACAAAAGAATAAACCCATACTTTTTTTTGATACATATACCAAAGGATAAGATAGAAACATTCTTTAACTGAAGACACCAGAAGTGAATGTCTGAGGAATACTAAACATAATGATTTCAATTTAAAAAGAGAACTTTACATCACTTGGTATTGTTGGGGAATAATTTCATCTTTTTAATTATGTAATATGTGTAATAGAGAGGAGAGAGAAGATTATTTAGTTTTTGAAAACAAAACAAAGTATAAGAAATACAAAAAATTTATTTCTAATACATTAAATGTGTACATGCATATAAACATGTATGCATGTAGGATTATTAATTTTGTTTATGAAAACAGAGTTGTTGTTAGTTGCTAAAAAGTTAATTGTGACTCATGGTGACCCCGTCTGTTCAGAGTAGAACTGCTCCATAGGGTTTCAAGGCTGCAACCTTCCAGAAGCAGATTGCCAGGCATGTCTTCTGAAGTGCCTCTGGATGTAATATGTAGAAAAGAAGAATGCAATGGCACAGTTTTGCAATTTTTTCTAAAAGTAAGACTTAGACATCTAAGACAGTGTTAACGTGACCTCAGTTTTAATAGTTTGTGGTTTGATGGAAACAAGCAAACTGCATGCGTGATCAAATCCTCTAAATGCAAAATCCTATAGAAGATGAGAACAGTCTATCAAAAGCTCTTTAAAAGAAACAATCTATAAGGTGTATTTTCAGATCAACTTTGTCCTTTCAGTAGGAGCTCAACATTTCCTATGTTCTGGTGGTGGGTGATGAGATAAACTGACTTCAAAATAGCCCAAGTGTGAGAATTTCCTGCTCAAACATTAAATAGCACATTGATAAGCCACCTACCTTTTCATCTCTTGCCTCACTCTGAGCCCTCGCAGGAGAGTCGGTGAAGAGCACAGATATTCTTTGTGCTTTTACAGGATTTATGTCTTTAGGTTTCACTTTCTACTATCCAGCCATATTGGCCCCTCTAAAGAGGCCTTCCCACTAAAGGCTGCATGACTTTCTGACTAAGACCAGGTATGTACCACTGCTCTCCTCTCTGTCTTCTAGCCCAGCTTGTTTAGTGGGAGGTTATACGTGCTGTGCACGATGCATTGAGGTACTACTAATATACAATAGAATCTCTCTAGAACATTGGAGTCAGGCTAACAAGTAAGCCCCAAATATAAAATATGTTGGAGAATTTCTTAGTTTATTCAAATTATTACATGTGAAGAATTAGTTAAGTGCACACACACACACATGCATTCACACACACAAATATTTAAGTTTGTTAACTAACATAATTTAAAGTGAAATCCTCTAAGGATCATGATATTGAACAATTAAATTTGGATTTTATAATTGGTTCGATGAGTGTTTTGTGTATAATAATGTATTATTTTATGTTTAGCCAGAGTTTATTGCTAGATTAATTAAAAAAAAAAAATGAATTGAATGATATAAGGCCAAACATAATTCCTCAATCACTTAGTTAGATTATGTACACACAGTTTTACCTTTTTAGAAAAGGAGGATGAAGCAGCTTCCATAAAATGCTAAAGTTAATAATAAATATCAAAAGACTTAAATTAATTGAACGAAACACTCAAAAAATACCAACTAATATAAGAGAATGCAGTCTAATGAGTTATTTTGAATTTCTACCTGATAGAGATCAGAAGGAATAACAAGAAACTGTAGCTAAAATAATAACCCAAATGCTTATTATCTATTCAGAGCCAACAATTGCCAGGTTGAGAGTTATGGACTTATAGGCATTACATTTTATATATCATTATTCCCATTTTAGATTAGAACATTAGATTCCTGGACCTTAATTACCTTTATCATGGTCACACATTATAAGTTTCAAAAGCAGAATTCAGTCCTTGGTCTCACTGACTGCACAGTCCATTGAGAAAATTATTAAGTTACGTTACTGAATTATACCGATAACTTAACACAAGTAAAGGAACCCACATGGACTGTGACAACCATATGATCTTTCTGGAAGTTTGAACACACAGTGTTCTCCCACAAATGGTATGTACTTTTATTTATTGATTTGTGGTCTCCTTTTTTAGCAGTTAAATAAATTATCAATAATTTCTGTATAAGAAGTATATTTTTTAAAAGTCTAAAATGGTGTTTCCAATATTCTTTAGGTTGTTGATGAGTTCATTGTGTCATGTAATTATTCTGACATATATTTCCCTAAATGTGCAATGATTTCTCAGCACTTCCCACCCATTCATTAATAAGAAAAAGATCACATAATAGCACTTCATCTCCATCTAATAAATAAGTCACTAAACCAAGGTAATTTAGTGCAATAAATTATTATATGTGCTAACTTGACAATTCCCAGTTCTTTGGCACACTCAGTCTTTAACCATTATTGTATTACAAAATTGTTATAAAGTGTTACATCTTTTTTTTTTTTTTACAAATACACTGTTTTAATTTTTAACCCAGGTATTAAAAAAAAAGGCAAACCGAACCTGTTGCCATCAAGTCAATTCTGACTTATAGAGCCCTATAGGACAGAGTAGAACTGCCCTATAGGGTTTCCAAGGAAAGCCTGGTGGATTCAAACTGCCAAAATTTATGGTTAGCAGCCATAGCACTTAACCGCTATGCCACCAGGGTTTCCAACCCGGGTATTACAGTGGTTTAAAATATTTCTGTGGAATATGACTTTTAATACAAGTACAGTCTTATTTATGGACTTCTTTATTCTTGATAATTTATTGCTTTTTGTTACTCCAGTCAAAAATGTTTTATTGAATGAAGAATGTCTTAAAAAAATTACTTATTCCACCATGGGACATTTGAGGGAGGCTCTAGAAAAAAATTTCCTTTTATTTTTCTAAGTAAATTAGGACCAGAACTTGAGATTCTCAGCTGCAAAGTGATACTTACCCTTCCTCCCCACCTAGTTTGATCTTGTCATATACACAGCACGTATTTCCTTCTTGAGCACAGTCTCTCATAGAGCACAGACCTTGACAAGCCTCGGCTGCAGAGATGAATAATCAAACAGTAACCTACTCAGAAGTGAATCTGGCCAAGAACTCCAAAAGGCAGCAAATCAAACCTACGGACTCTGATAGATGCATTTCAGTCACTGAGCAGGAAATAACTTATGTGGAATTAAACTTTCATGGTGCTTCCCAGGATCTTCAGAAGAATGACAAGAATTTCCACTGCAAAGGTAAATCATTTAATCCGTTCTCAATATAACTGCACTTAGATGTGTAGTTCTAGTGTAGAGATGGGGGGGGCAGTGAAAATGAAGACATGGAGCAAGGTTAGTCAGATGAAGGGAGTGGGCTCACTATTTTTCGTTTTTGAGTGTCAGATCTGAAGTACAGATAATCGTATTCTACTATGAAATCTGAAGATTAATTCTATTCAGGCATCGTTGAAATTTGTAACCTTTGATGAACAACTCGTGGGCTATTATCTTACTGAAAATGTAATGATATATTCTGAGAGAAAAAGTACAATGGAGAATGTGGGTTTGCTATCCAATATTTATTTATATGATTCCCTGTGCATGTGGTTTCTCTTGTATGTAAACTTTCTAATCTTTGGCTCCATCTGTCCTTTCTCAGTGTTTCCATTTCTCTCTCTGTATATCTCCCATCTCCTCCAGGGAAGCTCGTTGCTGGGATCCTGGGAATCACCTGCATTGCCTTGATGGCCAGTATAATAATCATAAAAATTAAAGTTATCACTCCTTGTAAGTTTTTGAAAGATTATAGGGGAATATTCCCTTTAAAGGTTTGAAAGTTTAAAGGTTTGAAAGTGCCTCTGTATATTTCATAATATTATGGAATAAAATTCTCATTTTGATACATTCATTTGTGTGATATGCTTGTCAAGTTTTTTAATCTTAGTAAATAATGCTTCCTCAATGGGGACAAAAAGTGGAAAATTTATTCTGAGTTTTTCAAAAGTATGAATAACAATGATTATAGCGAGTGTATGTTTTTAATTCTAAATGTGTATATTGTATGTGTGTGTATATGCATTCGTGTATGCGTTGGCCACATCTCAAAGACTTACACTGAGAGACTGAAAATACTGAGAAATAAAAATGTATATTTTAATGTAGTTAAATCAAATACTGTAAGAGTTGGTAAAATTCCTCCATTAGTCTGTTCAAATATTTTTCCAAAAACCTCATTACTTTATCAATTTTTTGTTGATAAAATAATTCTAATATACATTATTATAATTTTAAATGATCTACCAAATTTCAAACTAGGTAACTAAGATTATTATGATTTATTACAGAAATATTAATCTCTATAATAATTGCTATGATCTTTCTAGCTATTGGAACAAAGAAAGAGAACCCCACCCAGAAAGGTATGTAATAATTTTAAAAGTTCTGATATAAACCAAA